>NW_003203744.1:0-1949 GCF_000006405.1 Perkinsus marinus ATCC 50983
TTAGCTATAGTGCTCATGCTATAATCATGAATACTAAAAAACCCAAGAGTAAACTGTAAAAAGGATGCACCGTCGAAGAAACGCAATGAATGTATCGACAACAGCACGATAATCTCGGTGGGATACCTAAACAAACTGTGTAGGAGGATAGTTACAAACAAAACAAAACTCTGTGAATGATCGGACTATGACTGTTTTATACTAACCAAAATTTCGATCTTAAAAATACCAATAGCCGATTCCAAACAACTTATACGTGGAATTATTACACGGAGCATCACCTCCAAACAGCTTGGACACGAACCTCCCGATGAGTAGTTAATCAACCAAAACTAGAGAAGGAATCAACTACAGGAGTAATAGTAGCAGATAATCCCGCTGGCCACAATAATCAGTCGCTTATATGAGCAGCTAATAAAGATCACTAAGATGAAGACAAAATCGATGGAGTAGGACTAGCACCCAAACATGGCGACGATGAGGTGCGTATAAGGCGTCTCTCAGCGTATTGTGCAGCATGCACTATAGTGAATACCGAAACAACAACTATATAGTAGACTACCGCTGGCTTCGTCAAGAGCTACCATACGCACGTACAACATGAATGATGACAGTTTACATCTACTGTAGAATCACAGGAGATCCAGAGCCTCTTGAACGAACTCAGACGGTTTCCTCAAATATCATAGATTACCAAAGTATTTAAGGCAACAGAGATACTCAAAAACTCGTCGGATTATCTCATTGACTTTTGTACCGTCATCAGCGTATCCGTGATTGAGCTCATCTCGGCGATGACGGTACCCACATCACCGGTATAACTACGCATTTTGCGTTTTGGTTAAATTAAACTCCTGAACTTTCAAGTAAATCGGGAATAACATTAATTTTCTTGGCACTCTACTAAAACCATTGGTAAAATGTTAACGAAAAAAGCAAAATGTTAACCAAATGGGTAAAAAGTTAAATTCGTCGGTAAAAAGTTTGTTTGACATGGAAATGCTGTAGTTATTTTATCGCCAACAACGGTCCTCAATAAAACTACCATCAAGAAGCCTAGCCCTATCGACAAAACATGAACAGTTCGATACAACAACCTGCCCCTACCTCTATGACCCGCACGTGTCTTAAAAACTCCATACTGCTGTTGTGCTGGATTCAGCGGATTTTCATAATGAGAAGTGAGAATGCCGTAGTCACTCGAAGACGCAAAAGATCGTCCTCCATAGTTGTCTCATAATTGTGATACTAGCGTCAAGCTAGTATGTTAGTCTGCTACAATTGAACTTCCATAGATTTTTAAGTTGTTTTTAATTTACGTTCTACGTGAGATTAGACGGTGTTGCGTTAACTCAAAGAATATTGGAAAACTGCCATACTGTGTCCTGAAACGCATTCACGTAATCAACGTACACTGTATAATACCACGCCACGTGCGCCCACGAATATCCCTCTCGGTCCAAGGGCCAACTCGATACGACCAGTGGGTGAACAGTACGGTGATGGATTGCCGATCGACTTGACCATCTACGGACGCGTGAATGTTGGTAACGGGGGAGGGTACTATACCAGAGAGCAAACCTGTCCCCAATACAGTGCCAGACGCAGTAGCAGCAGCGGCTACATTCATCAACTCAATCACCAAAACTGCTAAAATGTCCACAATACCTCTACCGAGGATCGAACCCACGACCTCCCACTGATGCAGATCTCTGCAGGAACTGTCACAACTCTACTCACTCCGCCAAAACTACTAGAAACCACTGATTACCATTCACACTACGTTTATTTCGAGAACGACAATTAACAATACCGCTCCGTGACCACCAACCACTCTGGCAGCCGTCGCAACTACTAATGGGATGAAAATATACTCATGCGAAAAGGAGATCTACTGGAGTTACGCTGATTATCATGATGATGACAGTAGTACGAATAAGAACAGCGGC
>NW_003209250.1:0-1535 GCF_000006405.1 Perkinsus marinus ATCC 50983
TCTGATCCTCCATGACGCGCTCTTCCCATCAGCCCGCCATGGCTTCGACCACCTCTCGTCTGGCAGCGGATCCCCTCTAGAGAGCTGCTAGGCTGTGATCCATCTGAACTAGCACAATATGGAGACTTCTCAACTCGAGTGAGTCGCATTTCTAATGCCACTCAGCAACACTCCTTTGACTTGGGTGTCGTCTTCAGCACTAACACCGTTGCGACCTGTCGCAGCCTCCTTCTTGGGTTGATACAGAATTATTCATAATTCATTGGAGTATTGTAAAACTTCTATATATTCGATTTTATATAATACCCTAATCTAATCTCTGATGATACTTTGTTCCCCGTGTTGTTCTATTGTTGTTGGCAGCTCGTTGACCTCGCTGTTCCCTCATTCATGTTGGCTTTGTCAGGAGTGGAGTCTCATCGGCGAGATACTTGATCTCAACACTGATGCCGCCGATACCATTGCTCGGCTTTCCCTCCTAGGAGGGGAGGACTCCCGAGGACCTGATGAACATACAGGCTTCTGCCACGATTAGCAAGTACCATGACATGTTCAACTCGATACGACTTATGAAGTTGACCCTATCCAGTTGCGTTGTAGTTAGAACGGCTGAATGAGAGGCCCATTTGAGGGCGATAGAGGCTTTCATCATTGTTGATGTCGACATCGTCCTCTAGTCGTGGTGCTTGTGCTGGTAGTCGTCTTCGGAGCTCGAGAGGAGTTGCGCGTGCTGTGAAGAAGGGCCAAGATCGGCGAAGACCAGGAAAGGCCTCTCCCCTTCTGGGGATGGTCATGGTTGCCCAACAACAAGGTGGCCAGGGACAGGTATGTGGGGACACTACGCTGTCGTAGTAGTAGTAGTAGTGTGTTGTGTTGTCAGGTATGCTTTTGGTACCCGAGGACGCTGACGTCATCATCACAATACTACTCGGAGCATCATATCCCTCAGCAGCCACAGTCCAGCTCGCCACCAAGCCCTGCCTCTGCAGAGACCGCCGGCCCCAAGTCCAGCGGCGAGCCCAGAATACTCGGCATAGGCCTCAGTGAATTCGCCAAGTTCGCCGTGCCCTCCGCATCGTGGAACAACAAGAGATTCGATTTCGAGATGGACTCGGGTCCATTGGACCTTCCTGAAGCCATCAAAGTGGCGGCAAACTCGACTCAGACGACTACCACGGCTAGCCCCTGCTTTCGGTGTGAGACCAATCCTGCTTGGAATCATCTCAGGTGGGGTCTGTCACAGTGTCCCACGAACTGCATGGTCTGTAGCACTCGCAGATGAAATTAATTTTTCTTCACCGACAAGTTCAATTTCCTACCCATTTGGTTGAATTCTCTTCATTTTTTCGTTAACATTTTACCCGTGGTTCTCATAAAACGGCACGAAAATCAATGTTATACCCATAGCATTCGAATTTCAACATTGCGAGCGCGCGCAATGAAAACGGGCCCTAGTTGGTCTTCAGATTCGTGTGTCACCCTTGTGATTGCACACGCCCTGTTGGTGGTCATAGCAGTAGGACTACTACATCGAG
>NW_003209463.1:0-1744 GCF_000006405.1 Perkinsus marinus ATCC 50983
AGACATCTACTTCACGCATCTGGAGTCGACAAGTAGCTCGCCAGATGTATAGATCAGATGATGTACTTTGACCCAATACCGGCACCCCATTCGAACAGGCGGTCCCCGGGGACGCACACGCAGCCACTTCTGTGACCGTGTGCGGCTATAAGTATTGCTGTATCCGCTTCAGCAGGGAGGGTAACCTGTGCGGGTCTTACAATGATGAGGTGTGCTCAACTTCATGGCTACTCTGCACATTGAAAATCGCTCTCTTCTGCTGGTAGAGAATGGATTCAGTTGTCCCTTGTCATTTGAGCCACATGCGAAGAGAGCTCCGTTGCTCGTTAGCAAGAGTGCGTGTTCCAGACCAAAAACCACCGTCCGCACTCGACGGGACATCCATGCATTCGAGACCTTGGCCCCTGCGAGGATCCCGTCGAGGCTCAGGGTGACCATAGTGCTGAAACATAGCTGTTCTGGCGTCTGTAACTCTGACTGTGATGGCTGAACCCTACCCATATTCACTGCACCCGTCTTGGAGCTCTGTGGAAACTGCCCAGGCGCCCTTGGTACCGATGGCAACGGTTGGCTGCTGTAACGGCTCCTATGAAGGTGTTGAGGAATCGGCCGCGAATGAGATACTTCATACGAGTCGCGGGTTCGCGGCAATGTAGGTGAAGGGTGTGTGAGCATCATGTTCAGCGAAATATTTGTCCAAGTCATTATAGGTCGCATTGCCACCGCTGATGAGCAGCTGAAGGAAATTCATCTACGGCGCTGTGTCGGAACATGCCGACATCCGCCCAGTGGATTTCCTCCGGCAAACTCGCGTTCGACTCCTCTTCGGTTGTCGATGCTTTAGAAGGACGCCAAGTGAACAGCCTGAGACTCAGAAGCTTAGTGAGCTCATAGCTTTGTGCTGTTGATGACGCCAAGTACTGTTCTTTGGACTTTACCTCTCATTCGTGGTTACGATAGCTACATTCTGGCCAGCAGCTGATGCGTCGGCTACTGATCCTTGTATAGGTATCAAATGAGGAACCTCTCTGAAGAGACTAGTCAATTGAGTTTCATCACGTCTCGTGTGAGTACTTGCCGCTCTGGAGTGACGAATCTCGAAAGTAATAAACGGAAAGGCTCCGACTTGCAGTCATCCTCAGGCTCGGTCAAAGGGGCCGCAGTCTATACTGGCATCAACCGATACTGCAGTTCAATCTTCCACGGAGGGTTGCACCCAGGCACGCTCGAATCGATAGTGATATGCAAATGTTAGTGCATCGAATGTAGTAGTAACATGAAATTTCAGAGCAACTCTGGCCCAGAGTTGACCAGAGCCTCTGGTCCACTCTCTGGTCTCGTAGGAGTGGAGCTGCTGAGTAGCATAGAGCACCCAGCGTGTTGATGCTGTGTTCCAGCTTAATCACTATTATCTTATCGCCTGGCCAGCTCAGATCACGAGCCAGATGACACAACACGTGAGTGAAATAGAATCGGATATTTTGGAATGACCGTATGAGAAAAAGCCCATCAAAAGTACTCCTTATCAGAATCAAATGAACTGCTTATGAGTATCGAGTACCGATGACTGGTAAACGCTTTTTCGGTTGAATAACAACAAACGATTGGGAAAATACTGTAATTGTACTTGAGAATACCAGAGCAAGTCCTGCCCCGAGTCAGTGAAGAACTCCTAGAAGTTCTACGCTGTTTTGTGAATAATTTGACCTACTTGACAAATTATAAAATGGTCGAACTCGGTCAG
>NW_003200147.1:0-1281 GCF_000006405.1 Perkinsus marinus ATCC 50983
ACTGTATCGATACCAGACGGACAAATATTGAATCCCGGGTCTGTGTGAAAAACCGTTGACATCAGCACCCGGGTTGACCATCGAGTCATCAATGAGACAAGAACATCCGATGCTCTATCGATGTTTACGAAAATCAAAGCCACGACTGCGAAAAAATATTTTGTTATACTACAAGGTAGATGATTGAATGATTGAATTCTGGTTAACGGTTCCAAACCCGTATCTCGCATTGAGTTGTACGACGAGGCGACGGCTCGACCCGAGGCACTCCAGATAGTTCGTCTAAAGCAAAGACTCAACTTCAACGGACTTCATGCACTGCGACCGAAGAACATATTCTCCATGTCCATGATTTTCTTCAAACTTAGAACACAATCATGTTTAAAGCAGAGAGAAACCCACACAACACCGCTAAAATAGACTCTGACAGAGCGGACAGGTCGTCTTCTGGCTTGTTCTGAACCACCGATAGATACAATCACTATGAAACTTATTCTTGCATGTTCTGCACTGCTTGTTCGGTAGACTATTGCTGTCAATACTCACGATACTATAACAGATTACGCAGGGTTCAACACCATCGAATATTCTCTCGACATTGGCCGACCAGATCCTCAAAGCCGGGGCCATGCCCGCTCTGGTCATCTCACGAAGAACTGCTAATGCTAGCTTTTGGTTGCGCGAGGATGGTACTCCTGGTATCGGGGATACCTAATCAAAACTAGATCTACAAACATCACCACTTTATTCGATTCACCCCTGGCTTGATCAAATACACACACAGTATTCCATACGAAGTCACCTCGATCAAGAACGCGGTGGGAGGCAGAACTGTTCTAGAATTGGGGGAATACATTTAAGAGACCGACATAAGATAGCCATCGCCCAACATAACAATAGCACTCATGGCACAGTTACGAGAGGCCTCATTACCAACAAGTTAGTTCGAGAGATCTCACCTGAACTTTTGCCTTAGCCATCGGCCAATCCGAGGGTAAGGTGATCCTCACTTCAGTCTTCAAACCATCAGCAGCTTCTTTCCGGGCCAGAAGCTCTCTTGTCGATGCCGTGTATTGCGCCATTACACCATCCACATTCCGACTCTCCTCGGTCTCAACCTCAATCAACACTGGTGAAATCACTCGTCCAACTTGCGGTAGCAACCATCTACCCGCCGCTTCATCCAGAGGCTCGAAACCTCTCATGCAGAGCATCGTGAGCACTCGCCAACCCAGTAACTCGGAGTTTATCAAGTCCAGTTGAAGGAGCGCTCGCCCGACA
>NW_003205845.1:0-1033 GCF_000006405.1 Perkinsus marinus ATCC 50983
GGGGTCGGCAGATTGTGGTATGACATGATATGCGTAATGACATTATGTGACATTATTAGTACTATTATACATAACACAATAAGCATCATCATCATTATTGGTAATGAATATACTGCTGTTACTCTTGTTGAATGTTGTTGTTGTTGTTGTTGTTCACTATATGATGATAATAATAATAGTACAATCCAGAAGCAGTGAGTAGTGATAGTAATGTTAATATCCCTACTAGTGTAGCATTTATTATTACCCAACTACTACTACTTGATTAGTATTACCAGATGACTAGATGACATCATGAGAATGGCTTGCTCTAACTAAAGAATATAACTACAATAATGTTGCCTCCTACTACTAGTACTACTACCGATATTGCCTTACTTGATGTACGAAATCCTCTTTACCCGGCATCATCATCATCATCATCATCATCATCAACATACTACTACTACCACCTCTATTAGTAGACCAACCCAACCTCTCAGCTACATATTTATGAACAGTCTTCTCTGTATAATAATAATAATAATAACAATATCATAATTATATCATATTATGTCTATATTATGCCTATCTTCTTCTTCTTGTTATCTGGTAACAAAGTCCATGATGATGATACTACCATATATCTCTCATTAGTGGCATCATATCCTAATAATAGTAATACTAGTACTAAGTCATACACCCCTCCACATATTCTTAGCATTTCCGGTTTTTCGACTCGTGCACAGCCACCACAACGAGTATCATCTTGCGGCTCAGGGAGGTATGTACTTATGCTTTACCTGATATGACCTCCAAGTTTCAGGGTCTAACTCTTCGTAGTTAGTGAGAAGTCGACGGCCGGTGAAACGTTTTCTCCACATATTCTTAGCATACACGTGTTAAAATTGCGCCTCAAAATACCAAATTTTACTCGGGGAGTATATCTATAACTCCGCTCCTGATCTAATGCTATACATCAACAGAAAGAGAATCGTTCATAATGGTATCCCTCCCTGTTTCACTCTCATATTTGGACGCATCTAGCCAAAAC
>NW_003199297.1:0-1898 GCF_000006405.1 Perkinsus marinus ATCC 50983
GCTCACCTGGCGGCAACCCGGGATACCTCGGGGACAAGATAAAGTCAGTGCCATGGAAGCCACGGCGTTGGCCACTCGCCTTGCCGTTTCAGATGGATGTCACTTCGATTGTCGAGGGAATCACTCCCGATACTAAGGGTATATTCGCGTTCTCTCTGGGTTGCGCAGCTGTCCTTGTAGCGATGGCTCAGCATCCTGAGGCCTTTGCTAATGTAGTCACTAGTCTGCTGTGCCGTCTTCTGGGCATGTTTCCCTTGCAGGTCAAGTTTCTTATTTGTGCCAGTGGTAATTTACCGCAGAATCCCACGCTTGTCGAGGAGATAGAAAAGTCCTCGTTAGTGAAGACGGTAGTTGTCTTTCCCCCTTTTTCTTACCATTTGCCTCTCAGATGCCTGTGATGCTGCTGTATGGCAAGAAGGACCAGGTGGTCCCAGAAGACCGGTTCAACACCTTCAAGGCGGTATTCTCCGAACCAGTAGTGATTTATCATGACGGCGGCCATGTAGTGCCTGGCTCCGCTCGTCAAGAGGTTCGTGAATTTATGGAGAAGCACATTTGAACTCCCTCCAACAATTCGCTTTATTGGTGCTGCTTCAGTGGGAGTCTCTGTTCCTCGCATATTGCTGGTTTTGCGTTGTCTCTATTATGGGTGGTTTATTGACTACTGTACTTGATGGTGAAATTTAGGCGTTTCCCATGTCCCGTCGGAATCGTCTTCACCCTAGGCTCCTGCTAGTGGCCCTGGCCTTGGCCGTGGGAGGACCAAGGCTGATGTGGAGCCTGGGCAACACCGTGAAACGAGTGCCCAGTCTTCTTATCCTCCCGATAGTGTGGCCGATGGCCTCCGTCAGCGCCACTGTCGAAGCCTGTCCTGTGATGGCTAGCCTTCTTATTGCCGCGTTGGGATTTTATTTCCTTCAGTGGGTGGTAGGTCTTGTCAGACCACAAACAGTAGCAGCTGTTAAGGGTGGGTCTTGACACGGTTCAGAGATGATTCGGAAGTCTCTCCTTATTGATCAGATGAATTAACCTTTCAACCGGCGCCGCTTTTCCGTCACTTCCAGGTGTGGCGGGTGTTCACATTCCCTCTGGTCCACCCTGATTTCGCCAGTCTCATGGTATCTACTATTCACCTGCTCTTCAGCTTGGACTTAGAATCCACTCCTGACATCGAGCTCCCTGGTGGGGCCAACCTACGGTGTGGCGCGGCGCCCATCTCCGCTGGTTTCTGTTATCCCTTCTGTGGGATCGGCTCCAAACACTTGGCTACGCTTATTGTCCTCGCCACGGCAACATCAGTGCTTGTTGGGTCGTGTGGTCGACTGAGAGACAATTGGAATATCGTCTTCGGTGGCCTCTCCACGGTCTGCTATGCTGTTGACGGTGCCATCATTACTCTCTATGTCCTGCTTGCCGGCGCGGGTGTGACACTACCGCCCGACTCATCCTTTGTTTCCGTCAGGCTGTTCATAGCAGCCCTACAATTATGCATGGACCTAGTCACTTCCGAGCAGCGAAAGTCCTTCCTCGACTTCGGCTCGCTGGCCCATTCTACCGCATTCCTCTGTGGTGTTGCCTATGTCACAGCAGTGACCCCTATGTTAGGCTCCATTAACCACTCATGGTCGGAAGGCCTCTTCCGGCCGGCACTGACCATCTATCCGCGCTATGTCGTACCCTGTCAAGGGAGCTCAACGAGATGTCTTAATATCCTGCATCCGAGCTTCCAAGTCTCATTGTACAGCGTGCGCGTCTTTTGGTTGATGCTGAGCGTGGGTGTGGTGATGGTCATGGCCTTTGCAATTTCTCGGAGTGTCCCAGGGAAGCCCCAACGTCTACCAGTGATGTCAGAATTAGACCGGCTGATGAGCAGCTACGCGACTGAATCCGGAAGAGTC
>NW_003208266.1:0-1122 GCF_000006405.1 Perkinsus marinus ATCC 50983
AACCGCATCCTTAGTGCTGCGCGCAACACGAAGGATCCTGTATCGGGAACCAAGATCTGCTATATATTCGACAAGGCTCTGTTCAAGTAACGTGTCTTGTTGATTCCATTGAGTTGTCAAGTCTCCCATTGGCTTCAGTGAAGACCGTTCGCGAAGTTGAGGGGCTTCTGTCTCATCGCATGATGTCAGGTATGATTTGGAAGAAGCCGTTGTGAAGGATTACTATAACATAATAAAGGAGCCGATGGATCTTGGTGTCGTTAAAAAGCGTATCCCGTTGTACCCGAACCCCGAAGAGTTCAAGAAAGATATGGATCAGATTTTTCACAACTGTTTACTCTACAATAAGTAAGTATCTTCCACTGGTCTGCAGTAGGACGCTATATGGACTCTATCAGGGTTGGTTCCGATGCGTACGGTATGGGTGTTGACGTACAGAAGTCGTATATTGCCGCATGGTGAGGATCTATCGAGTGTAGGAGTCATTTTGTTACCGTTCAAACAGGGACGCGAACTATGAGTCGCTTATGGCGGCTTTTAATACCTCTCTCGACTCGAGCGAGCAAGAGGAGCTCTTGAAAGAATACCAAATTAATCGGGTGATGCCAGAGCTTCCACAATTCGAGGAGCCTGTTCGGAAGGTGAGCTGTTACAGACGAGAGGTTTCAAAGGCATTCAGCGTGTATATGTCACAGACCTCCTCGCGTAAGCAACATGAAGCTGAGAAGAACCAGCGGTCGGCGGCATCCGAGAAGGCCGCATCTTCCGTGGTGGAGGAAAAGCCCGTCTCGAAGGCGAGAGGGGGTGGCAGGAAATCAAGCAAGGGCTCCAAGAAGGAGGCTAGTTCATCACAAGTTGAAGCCAAGGAAGAAGTCGCTGTACCTAATACTGCGAAGGTGAGCTGTTTTCATTGCGTTGATGATCGGGATGGTATGCTTGTCAGACCGCGACGAGAGCCAAGGCCAGCAATAAGCCCGTCAGTGGGGTGATTGTCGGTCGGGGGTGGACGCCGACCTATTCAGTCGACTCTAACGCTCTTCGGAAGATCGAGTTGCGCAACACTCGGCATCGAAGTCGAACTCTTCCACCGCTGCGTTCGACAGTGGAACCTGAAGTCGTTGA
>NW_003204974.1:0-1052 GCF_000006405.1 Perkinsus marinus ATCC 50983
CGCATCTCTCACCTAGACTAAGCTCAGGCGAATAAGACTTATCGAATCTTCAAACCTCCACATCACTTGTCGACAGCTGTGAATCCGATAATTCTTCATTATCCCTATATGCCGTTTTCGTCATCGAGCGGAGCAGATAACTACCCATGAAGTGTCCAAACGCCTCGTGTGGCAGCCACACAGCATTCCTGTCATCACTTATGACGTAAGCTAACACATCCAACGTCCTTCTGGCCAGGGTGTTCCGACAAAGGGAAAATTACTCGAGAAAACGGCAAAGTGGCTTAAAGGTGGCAAAGAGTGGCAAAATAGCCGTGTCCACAGGGAATATTTCTACAGGCCGGCCTTCTGGCGGGCCTACAAGCGACCCATTGGCCTTGATGGTCACTGAGTATTCCGTTTAGGAGGACCGTCAACAGTAGCTAGGTCCCTTCCACGGCCACTGTCTACTGACGCCATATCAGAGTCAGAACGTCTGCCCTCGCATAAGAGGGGGACGGTACCTCTTCTCCGATGGTACACCATGTTTACTAGCTACAACACACGGGCTTTCTGAGGAGGGATAAACCGCAAGGGGTATTTTGGCATCAGATGTCTCTTGGAAACGAGATTGACAATGTAATATGCTACACTCAATCATGCCAAAGATCATCATGATCTGTCTTACCAGACAAACTGGGTCTGGACCTAAGCGGCGAGACTTCTCCAGCTGACCGCCGTTGCGGCGTTCCCTGGACTGCTCCCATGACCTCTGGCTTCGGCCCTGGAAGCGACAGCAACAATACGATGTCCTACACTGAGCCACATGATTCGTGATGTTGCATGTTTGCCCATTCCACAAAAGCACTCAAACGGTTCATTGTCAACGCGGTCATTCTTCTCGGCGGACCGATATCGCGTATACTTGTTTATCCTTTCGACCACATCCCATGATCATCAGCTTCGTACGCCAACGGGGCTCGTCGAACATGCAATGCGGTCATCACGATAGTATACAGGATCCATCGATAAGTTCTTGTCTTCGCCCTTGATAAATTTTCCAGGTTTAATCC
>NW_003216338.1:0-917 GCF_000006405.1 Perkinsus marinus ATCC 50983
GGGTGTTACAGTGGACCATATGTGGTAGGTCATTTGGAAATGTCACCAAAATGGTCTAAATCTGCGCATTCCATTTAAGTGAATTAAGTGAAATTTAAGTGAATTTTACTTAAAATTGACCTTTTTCGTTGCGCAGATTTGGGGTGGTGATGGGTGACGCGGTGAATTTTTCAAAAAAGAGGTATATCGTGTGCTATTTGTATTTTTGGTATCACCGCGTCACCAATCACCATTGACGGTTTCTTTTTCGAAGTTTTTCCGGATTATTGCATTTTTTATATAATTGTGGGTGGCTGATTCTTGCGAAAGGACTGTTGTGATGTCCGAGTTCCCAAATTGGGAGTTTTTGGACATCACTCCTGATCTGCCGGCGGCGATCAGGATGACTGACATTTCGATATATTTTGGGTATTCGATAGCTGCCAAATCGGTCAGCGTCGAGTATTCCGGTTTATTCGAAGGATTCATGATATTGAAAAATATCATTGATTTTCATGGGGTTTTGTATTAGTACCCGCTCATTGTGGGAAAGTCGGGTGGATTTATCCTACCCGCAAATCTAATACAAGATTTGCATGATGCAGCAATAGACCAAGGTTAGTATAGCAGTTGTATTTATACGACTAGTTATGCAAACCCTTTGTGTTTTTTGTTGCGACTCTTGGCGTGAACCGGAAGACCGGACCTCGCTTTCGACTATTCATCTTTGATGGATATGAGATCGCAAGGGTATCGCTTCGTGCGATATTTAGTGACCATCAGAGCACGCTACGACTTTTGATTATATCCTTGGATTTAATCGGAAGCTCGCAAGCATTGCATTGATGCAATCACCTGGTTGATCCTGCCAGTAGTCATATGCTTGTCTCAAAGATTAAGCCATGCATGTCTAAGTATAAGCTTTAAACGGCGAAACT
>NW_003216645.1:0-950 GCF_000006405.1 Perkinsus marinus ATCC 50983
TCCGTTTTTCCGTCTTTTTTTATTTGTTTTATTGTTGTCGGCGGAATTATTTCTTGCCTCGAAAAATGAAAACTTTTCCACAAGAAATAATTCGCCAGCGCACGTTTAGGAATCTCTGGTCTTGCAGGTGAAAAGGTAAAATCTAAGGAAGATCTCCATTTCCAAGGGAACAATCTCGCTCGCCCATTTTTCACTTAAACGTGCTGGCAGCACGGTAGCCGCCGATTGGCCTTTCTAAGTACCCCTCGGTGTACTTATCTGTGTAATAACGTATGTAACTGAATTCCGACGCCTCGAGCTCCAGGCAGGCGAGGGGTAAGCGTCCTGAGAAAGCTTAAGAAGCGTTGCGTTAGTAGAAGGGGGTCTTCGTGATTTAGCTTGGCAGATGAAACCCGCAGGGAAGCTCGAGGTGGCTATGGGCAACTAGGTTGCAGAGCAACACATTATCACGAGAAACTTCGTGATCACTAACAGATTTCTAAACGTACGAGGGAGTTGGGTCACCAGTGAAAGATAAGCAACCCAGATCCCTTAACAGCAAGGCAGAACCCAAACCGCAAAACCAAAAAGAAAAGAAAGGATTGTAGGTGAAAGCGGGGAAAGGGAAGCCCGAAACCCCACCCGAAACCGGATAGGACAACCCGAAACCCGAACTGTTATCCAGGGCAACCCGAAACCCGAACTGTTATCCAGGGCAACCCGAAACCCGAGCTGTTATCCAAGGCAAGACTGTTATCCAAGGCGAAGCTGCAAAACAAGGCCGGAAGGACCCATTAGTGGAGAGGTGGCTTCCTTAGGAAAAGGCAGAAGTACCTTAGAAAAAGGCTGAAGTTCCTTAGAAAATGGCAAAATTTTCCTTAGAAAGTGTCCGAGGGCGAGCGAGATTTTGTCCTTAGATCGTACCCTGTAGCCTTACGATTTACCTTTTAATTTGGTCTTGCACTCGGCGA
>NW_003205807.1:0-1065 GCF_000006405.1 Perkinsus marinus ATCC 50983
GTCGGCAAGACCACCATCCACAACAACAACAACAACAACAACAACTACGACGACAATGACCACCACAAGAACAAACAAAGACAAAAAGTCGAAAATTACCACAACATCCACGGCAACCATAATTACCACCAGCATCGCTTATACAACGAGCTCACCTGCTGCACTGCTATCACCATATCCACCTCAAACACAACAACCCCAATTACAACAAGCACGTCATCAAGCCTTATCATCGGAACAAACAAAACCCTGAAACATAATCACCACTACCACTTTGACAACGAGCATTATCTTACTTACTGGCAGTGCTGCATGGGTTGTAGTGGTCGGGTAAGTTGCAGCCGTTGTTGCCGCTACTCCGATTTTGGTTGCATGACCATAATGACGGTGGTCATCATGATGAAAAACACTGTATTATACTAATACTATTACTCATTACATACCATCTTCAGTTCAGTCAGAATTTGAGTCTTATTTCTGAATCTGAAAATCATTTAACAGCGCTCTACTCTTCAAACACTTCATACACATAACACACATGTACAGTATACTTCTACTTAACCAAGACCTCCGACTTTTAGTCCACATTTTACCTCCGAAACCAAGCGATTGCCTTTCTACCAAAACTTCACAAAATGCACGACAATATTCCCCTCTGTAGGAGCTACAGATCCCTCGGAGCGAAGCGACGGGATCTGCTAGTCTTGTAAATAATAGGTGGCGCAATTGTGATTATATAGGCGCCGATGATTCCGCGTTCAATAAAGTAAATTCAGTGGTGATGCAAATACTGAAGGATGGGTGTTGTTTTGCGAAAAGACACTGCGTTAGTACTCGTTACTCACGAGTTGTTTACAAGTGACTTGCGACTTCTTTCCGTATAGAGCTATGAGTTCAGCACGAAGAGAGGATTAACATGAGTGGACAGCTACACGCGCCGTGTGCGACATGCGTGACGTCGATCGCACATCTACTGTCACTACGCAGCGGACGTTTTCATGGAACAAAGTATTGCTTGGTGAGCCTTGAAGGCAGTAAGTGGAATACAACACCTTAGACGAAAGG
>NW_003212257.1:0-1148 GCF_000006405.1 Perkinsus marinus ATCC 50983
AAAAGGGTCATTCACGAGAAATAACCGATTTAGTCTTTTTCGATTCAATGTAGGGAGGCATGACATGGGAGTGTTGTATCAACAATCAGTCTAGTCCAGCAGGTAATGGGCGTGCGCTGTCACACGGAAGACCCAGGTTCGAATCTGGGCTAAGATATATTGTGGAATAATTCCCCGTACTCGGAGCAGGTCAGTGGCTTGGGTGCTACAGCGATAAGTGCAACAGCAATCAGTAGGGTAGTGTCAGTGAAGTCGTGGATGAACACCCACCAGTGTCTAAGTAGGTTTGAACTAGTCCGAACATCAAGCGTTATTATTGAAGCATCATATTTTATATAAGTGGTTTGGTCTAATGGTTAGTCTTCAGGTTGGTCATGCGGGTGATCCAGGTTCAAATCTCGGGTATGTAAATTTTGTAATTCTATCAGTGATGGTTGTCCAGCCACTCTATTGAGTAGTATTGTTTGTAGTTGGCTCAGTGTAGTGCTCAGTATCATTATCTATGTCGAAACATGGCAGTGATTTAACATTGCATAGCACAGTAGAACCTGACGACTTCCAATGAACAACAATACATTTAGGTAGACGATAGTGTAGTGGTTAGTACTCATGTTTCTCATTCCCAAGGTCTCAGGTTCAAATCCCAGAAGGTCCGTGCGGGGCCCCACGCCAGTGGGGTGCACGGACCCCACAGTGCCTACAGCCTTGCGATTCCCCCTGATAAGACTAAGTAACGCGCGACAGCGCAACCAACTGCAGTACCCTGAGCAACTCAACCAACAGTAGTGGAGACGGCGCAACCATCGGAGCAGACAATACGGCCGATGGTTGCGAGGACAACACCGACATGGACTAGCCAGCACTAATGACGAGTCTCACAATAGCGTACCACAATATGCTGAGTCGGGCTGCTGCTGCTAGCATGGTGCCAACGCAGTGCACCGATCAGGCACCACACCGGTGCTAGGTGGATGGAGCGCTCCTCCCTTTTCGCCTCTTTTTGCGCGCTGGGGGAGGGGCCCCGGGCGCGCGCATTATAGCCGGTAGGAACTCACAGCAAAAGTGATAGAGTACGAAGCCGATTTCGTTAATGACCCTTTGTTTGGTCCTGAAATGGCACCAATCGACTCCTCTCGTCGAGCTGAGTA
>NW_003202430.1:0-1182 GCF_000006405.1 Perkinsus marinus ATCC 50983
AAACCAACCGCTCGTGGGAGAAACAATATCTTTATCACTCTCACCCTTCAGATACGACTGCGTTGACCGAACTGGGGGAGAAGCGGAAATCGTATCAAAAATTTCGTCTAAACCTTTATCCGCCTTAGGTAATGAGCTAAATGGAGCTCATGTGACAATCTGATTAAGATTTTTCGATGGTTTGCCGGATCTGAATGTCAGGAGAGTACCTCCGAAATCATTCACTCTATCGATTCTCTTGAGAAGTTAGAAGATGAACTATTATAGGGTACGCATCAAGAAATGACGAAACTCTTCTCCGTGTTTGAAATCAAGAGTCGTTCTGGGAGCTGTGGCTTGGGGATCTATAGGAGTGTGAGCTTGCCTTTTCTGGAGCAGTCACCACCTATGCGTCAACTGCCAGCAATAAGCCTGCTACTCGCTACGCTCTTGAACGACTCAATGGCAAAGAATCCGGTAGCCTCTCTGAGTGATTCAGTCTTGACCTTAATGCGGGATGAGCTTAACCGTCGACGCAGCGGAATTTGCAGTACAATAACTCAAACAATGAGATAAGAGATAAGTAACTTCTAACAGATGTTTGCTACTTGTACTTAGATCATCTCACGCAAGCTCCGATGATTTGGACAACATCACATACAGCTGGGAGCGCTTCCTTGAATGAAATGAGTTTTGACCCGCAGTTAATACGACGAGGTACCATCTTTTCTGGAGACGGATGCGGCAGTTCTTAATGATTCATGAGCATTCCTTATCACCTATGCTCTGACTCCGACTCAGTGTTATTCCCGTTCAAGGAAAGAACTCACCGGCTGTGCTTTCTCAGGTCTGGAAGCTTCCAAGGTAAGGCTCAACGGATACGTGAAATACCGATCCCATAGTCTTCTACTCGTCACCCACAAGCTATAATCAATATTATCGCGACACGGAGGAAGGCGTGAAGTCCCCATGATATGATTTTCAAGTCTGTATCTTGCGTTTGGCAACCATGTCTTCGAGTCCGTGAAGACTGCCGTAGCTGAAACTGTGCCCTCCACAATATGGAGTCCGTATAGTCTATGCTGTGTGCTCTGGGATACCCGTAATCACTCTCTCGATCAAGTATTTTCTTTGTCGAGACGCCTCATTCTGGTGGTAGCGGGTAGGCTCGCAGCGTACTCTAGTCGACTCTCACTAGACAGT
>NW_003204548.1:0-1164 GCF_000006405.1 Perkinsus marinus ATCC 50983
GACTAGAGTATAATACAGCTGTAAGCCACTTGCCAGGATTGAACTGACGACCTTCTGCTTACGAAGCAGACGCTCTAACAACTAAGCTAAAGTGGCGCACAGATTAAGTATATGAATCAATAATTTTCCTGTCCCGTTCACAGAATGGGCCATCTGCTCCTGGTTCTCGTACCAGACCAGAAATTTATGGTGCTATAAGCCACTTGCCAGGATTGAACTGACGACCTTCTGCTTACAAAGCAGACGCTCTACCACTAAGCTAAAGTGGCACACAAAATAAGTGCATAAATCAATAATCTTCCTGTATCCTTTGCGGAGTGAGCAAACCTGCTCCTGCTCCTCACACCCGACTAGAGCCTATTGCTGCTGTAAGCCACTTGCCAGGATTGAACTGACGACCTTCTGCTTACGAAGCAGACGCTCTACCACTAAGCTAAAGTGGCGCACAGATTAAGTATATGAATCAATAATTTTCCTTTATCCTTTGCGGAGTGAGCAAACCTGCTCCTGCTTCTCGTACCAGACCAGGATTGTCAGGATTGGACTGACGACCTTCTGCTCACAGAGCCGACGCTCTGCCACTAAGCTAAAGTGACGCAGAGAATAAGTACATAAATCAATAATCTTTCTGTATCCTTTGCGGAGTGAGCAAACCTACTCCTGCTCCTCATACCCGACTAGAGCCTAATGCTGCTGTAAGCCCGTTGCCAGGATTAAACTGACGACCTTCTGCTTACGAAGCAGACGCTCTACCACTAAGCTAAAGTGACGCACAGATTAAGTATATGAATCAATAATTTTCCTGTCCCGTTCACAGAATGGGCCATCCTGCTCCTGGTTCTCGTACCAGACCAGAAATTTATGGTGCTATAAGCCACTTGCCAGGATTGAACTGACGACCATCTGCTTACAAAGCAGACGCTCTGCCACTAAGCTAAAGTGACGCACAGATTAAGTATATGAATCAATAATTTTCCTGTCCCGTTCACAGAATGGGCCATCCTGCTCCTGGTTCTCGTACCAGACCAGAAATTTATGGTGCTATAAGCCACTTGCCAGGATTGAACTGACGACCATCTGCTTACAAAGCAGACGCTCTGCCACTAAGCTAAAGTGACACACAAAATAAGTGCATAAATCAATAATCTTCCTGTATCCTTTGCG
>NW_003205947.1:0-1511 GCF_000006405.1 Perkinsus marinus ATCC 50983
AGCAGCAGCAGAGTTGTGAGTACATCGGTCAAGGCTAGCGTTACCCCCAGTGAGGAATAGTAGATGTGTTGATGGTATGGTATGAGTATATGGTTTTAGGGTGGACCGCTCAATGCTCCCGATCAATTCAATTATCAATTTAATGAAGGATCGAATGGTAGTAGTATCTTCACGTTGTTTTGAGATGAGGAAAGATTCATTGTTTTAGGCCTCTAGAGAATATGACACCTCGCACTTACTCGTTGGCTTTCATCAGTACGCGTGCTCTTATCACAAGTACTACATAGGAGGAGGATGATGCTGTTGAGCTCA
Source organism: Perkinsus marinus ATCC 50983 (assembly GCF_000006405.1). NCBI lineage: Eukaryota > Perkinsozoa > Perkinsida > Perkinsidae > Perkinsus > Perkinsus marinus. The sequence goes on from NW_003205947.1 coordinate 313, forward strand.
TTGTTGATGATCTCCTTTGTTTAGATCAGTCGAGTGGTGAACTACTACCCTCACCAAACGCTGAGTCGTAGTCGAGTCGCTGCGGAGGGTCATGGTAATGGGTGGGGGGGCGAGGGGGAACTCGTTTTGAATATCCTACGGGAACACATTATTCAATCAGTTTCCCCCCCATGTAAATGTCATCATCACATTAGGAACATTTTACTCATCGTTTTAAACCTGCCTGACGGACGTTATCTCTCAAACGATGTGAATAGGTTCGAGGGTGACGGTATCAGTTCATCAGTCGAGGCATTGTGCTGCATTGCTGTTGGCTGTAATGGGGAAGAAGATGCTCGACATGGCTTTGGCAACGGCGGTAGGAGGGGTGGGGATAGAACTCGGGACCATGTGGTTGCTAACGGAGTGCTCTACCGGTCGGATAGAGGACGGGAATAATTGTTGTGAGTCACGTCTTGGAGCCGGATCGAACTATTCTGCGTTCTACCAGCAGGCCCAACTCGCCGGAAGTTCCAGCTAGCCGAGCAGTTGCTGATGATAGCAGTGGAGGTAGACTCCTCGATGTCTCGGGTTCGATTCCCTCGGGCTGATCGTGATCGAGCTAAGATGTCCCCGAGGTGGCTCTCGATGACGGTCCTAGTATGTGTCCATAAATGGCTGAGTAATAACGGGGGGGTGTGACTATGATTAGCTGCTATTTGATAGAAGGATTTGCTTGGTTGGGCTTCCTGGTTTTAGTGATGATTTTTTTATGCAACTCGTACAGCTGTAATTATTACTGGTATCGCTTGTATTATAGGGGAAATGTTTTTAGACATTCTCGAAATTATAACCGCCAAGGAAGGAGCAGAAAATAACACATTTTTGATGAAGTCGATGAAACCCATTTGGAAATGAGGGGATGAAATTTCTTGCTGAGAAAGTTACCGTTTTCACTATTTTTCTGAGGGACTTTTCGATACTAGAGCGGCACGCCTGATTTTCATCCTGTCGGGCTCGAGAAAATGAAATTTTGACAATGGAGTTTCACCACCCTAGTGATATGGAAAACACTAGTGAAAAACATATTTCACGACTTGCTAGGCGAGTTTTACGCCACTTCATGTGAAGCGGGTCGTGAAAGTCCAAAATTTCCAGAAAATTGCATGAATTTGTTTTCTATTACGTTGTCTCCTTGTTAGCATGCCCAATGGTCGTCG
>NW_003209172.1:0-1152 GCF_000006405.1 Perkinsus marinus ATCC 50983
GGTCGCACTTATTTGCGACATCGATGCTATGGAGCAGGAGCTTCGAGATCTTGACATTGATCCGGATAGGATGCCTTTGGGTCGGATATCACGGAAGGGCCTCACTGCGGCATTCAGCGTCCTACAGGACTTGCAAGTGGAGTTGATGCAACCTCGTAGGGCTCATTCAGTGTGTTGTGGGGGCGTTGGAGTTGATGTATCAGGTGGGCCACGGAATCTTATATTAGCCGACTTGACCAACCGCTTTTATACTATGGTGCCACATAGCATTCCACCGGGTGTGCCTCTGCCAGTACTTGACAATGAGCATATCATCGATCAAAAGGTTAGTGCTGGTGGCGTGTCGGGCCTCCTAGGAGCTGTTGGTTCTAGGTTGAGCTGGTTCAGAGCCTCATGGACTTGGAGCTCTCTTACAGCGTTGTCTCCGCCCCGAGTGTGAAGGGTGGTGATCCAATCCGAGCCAAATACAATCAGCTGAAGTGTGGACTCAGCATGGTCGATCGGGCCTCGTTGGAATTTCAACTCATCGAGGAGTAAGTGCGCCACCTATAGTAATCACAATGAACATCGTCTGAGCCTCTAAGAGCCTTGTAGAAAATTTCTCCGTGAGCCATCTTGTTTCTATTGAAGCATGGGAGAGATCACTTGATATGGAAGATCTAGTCGTAAGCATTCGATTCCTTCCGACCGTGAGTTTTCGCCTGTAGTTTATTTCCTGAGGGACCTTGGGTCACCGTCGGTGGTGGTGGTGAAGTTGAATTTCTAGATACGTTGTTAATACCCACGGGCCAACGCATACTACGTACAAGCTGCATCTCATTAACTGCTTCCGAGTTGATCGGTTTGGAGAGAATGAGAGGTTCGAGCCCTACTCGAAAGAACCCAATAGGATGCTACTATGGCACGGTTCGAGGATGACCAACTGGGCTGGCATCCTACCCGAGGTCACTCGGCCGGAAGAGGCTCATACCATTTTCTATTTTGGTTCACTCAGGGACTGCGTATAGCCCCACCACAAGCGCCCGTCACGGGTTACATGTTTGGCAAAGGAGTGTACTTTGCTGATATGGTCTCCAAGAGTGCCAACTACTGCTTCGCTTCGCTAAGCGCTGAGACTGGGTTATTGATGCTATGTGAAGTGGCGTTGGGGAA
>NW_003209377.1:0-1790 GCF_000006405.1 Perkinsus marinus ATCC 50983
GAATGCAAAGATATGCTTTTCGAATATCTGAGAGGAGCCAATTCTCTCGAAGCTTACCCTCTTTGCAGTAGCCTGCTCGCCATCGTCGGAGAGTGGCATCACAAGTTATGTGGTCTGTCTCATTGGGATACGATAACAAGCACCTATTGATTGGTTTGTAGTCAAGAACCGGTCTGACCGGCGTGCTTGTTTTATGTAACTGTTCCACGAGAATCATTGTAACTGTGGATGCCAAGTCTTCTTTTCGTGCTGGCTTAATATAGCCCTGCTCTTGCCAAAGGCGTAACTCTTCTCGCCAGAGTTTATGTGTTTCTGGGGGTACTTATTAAATTGTTGTTTGTATACCGGTGGGCGATGCCGCGACGCGCGAGCTCTGGCTGCGTCGCTTTTCCATATCCAGGAACACTCCCAGAATTGAGAACCATCTGGACGTTTGTAACGGACTACATTGAAATCCCTTTGAATCTCCCCCGTAACTACGAGATGGCTACTTTGCGAGGTAATTGCAGACCCTAGAAGTTGTGCGTTTCTAGGGAGAGGTTGACTAGGTAGATATTGTTGATGATATCTTTCCGGCACGGACACAATAAAAGAGGGGTTACCTCCTTGATGTTGCCTGGAGGCAGTTATTTTCACCTGTCCTACTTCAGCCAGAAAGTCACATCCCAGAATCCCGTCAATCCTTGTTCCCGTCGAAGGAAACAGACTATCCCTGGCTAGGACATTGACGACTAAAGTCACTCCTCTTACCAAGAGGGTAGTCTGATAACAAGTCTCGAATGAATCGTTTAATGTGTAATAAACAGTCTGTGCTGGGTAAAGGGTTAGATTCCTCTCAAGCGCAACTCGCTTGGAGATTATTGAGTTCTCTGCTCCTGAGTCCAGGAGGAAAATATGTGATCTATCATGAATCACTGGGATGCGACTCACCTGAGTCTTCAGCTCAGTATAATTCTCCGATTGTTGATTGAGAAGTCCTCTGGCTCGTTTCAATCGCCTACACTTCTCAGTAGGGTGACCAGGCCGCTCGCAGAAGATACAATAAGAGCTCTGCTTATTTATAGGGCTTCCCCACGACTGCACGAAGCGGCCTTTTCCTTTGGCTTTTCCTTTTGCATCTCCCTTACCTTTCCTCACTGCTTTACCTTTCCCTCCTTTTGGGAGGGTTGGGAAAGCTGGCCCTGTGGGAGAATAGCCATACTGAGTAGTTGCGACAACTTTGGCAGCCGCTTTTGACATAATATCATCATAGGGGTTTCGTGCCAGATGAAGCAACTGTCCACATCCCTGATTGCTGTCAAGCATACATGGCAATAGTTGGGCCGTCGAAGAATGATTCTCCGGGAGGAGGTGGTATACATAGGCTTTGCAAACTTTATCTTGGGCATCCTCCTTCAAGTCAGGGAATGATTGATGGACCATCTTACGAACTTGGACTACAGCAGCATCAATCGAATCAAAGTCCGACAGCTGCAGCCGATGCAAGTCTTTGAAAGCCTTCACAGAATTGCCACCATAGCGACGGCGAAGGGCTTCTTGAGCAATCTCTAATTGAACCTTAGCAGGCTCTGTAGATTGGCCCAATACAGTAGAGACTGTAGAGTATGCTCCATCAGTCACGCTCAGCATGAGCAGGCATAGCCGGGCTTCATAACTCAACATGAGTCCTTCGGACATGATCTTAATCTTGTTGAGAAATTCCTCAACATCACGTTCCCCTGTGCTCACACCATCCCATTCAAAAGCGAGCCTTTTTAACTCAGCTCGGTTGTAAGGGATGTAACCAGAGG
>NW_003210279.1:0-8412 GCF_000006405.1 Perkinsus marinus ATCC 50983
AAAAAATAATTTCGGTAGATATTGCTTGAAATCACCACAAGTATATTCCCCCACAGTTCCCCGTCAAAAAAAGACCATCGTATGTCCGACTGATTATTTCCATATATTTCACTCCCCAAAAATTACCACATTTGTTCAGAATTTAAACGCATTGAAGTGTTGAAGGATATCATCAACTTCATGGCATCAACTATCAACACACTATCAGCTACTTTGCCGTTTACTTGGAGGTTACAGTTAAACTTCAAACATAATTCCCAAATACGAAGTGAATTTCCTCGATAAATCCAAAACTACTACAACTACATGCTATTACCATTCCGATGGGAGGAAATCCGGGGAGTGGAAGTCGACCACGACATTCTCCTTGCCGAAGACTCCAAGGCTCTCAAGATGCTCCTCAACAGCATCTTCGTCGAATATGCTGCAGTTATGGTCATCATCCCACTCACTGTAAAGGTGCTCAGCCGCAACTAACAAAAGAGAATCTTAGGTTCTTCCTACAAAGATACGAATGAAGTACTTGTTTTGCCAAGTTCGATAACCCGACACGAGCCCATAGCTGCAGCTAGCTCTTTAGAAAAGGTAGTTTTGCCTACACCTGGCGTACCTGCTACCAGTACAGAGTACGGCATTAATACGTGGAAAGAATAAACTATGCTGAAAAGATATGACCTTGGGCATGCGTGCAAAAGATTCTCTTCAACACGAATAAACAACTAGAACTCAAAAAATTCAATTAATGTTGGAAAATTATTCATATAATAGATTGTACACATGACATACTCCATCCTCCCGAGCTGACCACACTCAGTACCCTAGAGTAACCTGAGGTAACCACGTCACACCGAGAGGTCTCCGGTTCGATCCCCAGTAACAGCACATCTGTTGCTTAGTTATCCATGTCCCCACCAGCGCTGTGAACTGTTTCGGTAACCACAACACCACTCCAACAGCTGCCGATGCTATCGATGATCTCCTCGGGGATAAGTTTACACATCTCGGGTACCCAACCGGCTTGGGCTCGCACGCTTACGGGTCCTCGGCCATCGACTGCTCCTGTGCCCTTCACTCGAGAGTAGGCTATGCATATATACTACCACCAGGAACTCCACTTAGCACATACCCATCGGACAGCCGTATCCTCAAGAATGCGAAGAAAAGGGACGGAAGAATAGTGACAGGTCCCGATATAAAAAGTGACGCAATCTGTTCTCCGCCCCGACCTAGCGGCGTGTTCAATAGACCTTCAAGAGCCCACCCAGGATTAGCCATCACATGTAAAACTCGATCTTGGGAGCGCACTCAGGAGGGAGAGGCAGTCTACTAAACCTCACCCCATAGATATCATCGAGCGTTGAGGAACTGCAAGAGTCCTCAAGATATGAAAGATTCAAGTTCGCCCAGTCCCGGTAGTGTGGCACATGAGGAGGACGATATTCTTATATAAGGCGGACTCCTTGAAGGGCTCGATCCTTTATCAGTGTCGTCGGGTTGAACCTTTATCGTCATCAGTTTATTGTTATAATGTGGTCCCAGCCTCCAGGAGGAGACGGAGGCCCACCACATTACAACGGTAAAGGAGGAGGGCCCCCGCCGCCTTGGTCTCCTCCTCCTCCTCAAGGGGGGACCGATTCGGCAACAGCAGCAGCATTGAATCAATTCCGCAACTTGCAACAGGCCCCCCAGCCGCCCCCACCAGCGGCCTTTGCAGCCATGATGGCCATGGGCAAGGGGTTCTTCGGCAAGGGCAAGGGTTGGTCAGGGAAGGGTAGTCAATACACCCCTGCTGTGATAATGAGGTCGCTTTCCCCTTAGGCAAGGGGTACGGCAAGGGCTTCCCACCACCACCACCCTCGGGTCATCCCCCACAACACATCCCTGGGGGCCGTGACACGAAGCCCCACATGGCCCCGGACCATGGTCTTCAGGGCAACTCGGGGCCGTATGATAGAGTCCCTCAGCAGCCCGACCCTAATGCTAGTGTCTTCCACTATCAGAACAAGGGCGGTGGCTCTCATTACGATAAGCATATGGGCGGCCCCAACAAAATGGCCCAGCCCCATGTCCTCCAGGTAATGCTGCCCTCGGGGGTTCCTTGAGGTAATCACATCTCCCTCATAGGCCAACCTACAGCATCAAGCGGCGACCACTGGTGGGTATGGTGGAGAGGGTGGGACCATCAGCGGGCCCACACATGTTGGCTCGTCGATCCAACAAGAGAATCTACAAATGATCGGCCTCCAGCGGACCAAAGAGCTCCGACCAGGGACGGAGCTCCGACTGGTAATATCGTACCCTTGGACCCCTTTGTGCACTTGCTGTAGGTATTGGCCCCGTTGCCAAGTACCGACCCAGGTGCCACTAAGGAGGGCGCTGTGGTACTGAAGGCCCATTCCAAGGTGCCGGACACTTTCGCGAGTGCTGAGATCTTCGGCAAGGAGTTGGTCCTGGGCAACGAGTATGTTATCAGACGTAATATTTGGAGAAGGGTGATACTTGAAATCTCAACATCTAGTGTTGGAATATATGCTCGCTCTTAGGAGTTCCATCAATAGTTTGAGGAGTTTATATGTATTAGGGTAGAAGCGTTCAGAAGCCAATAAGAATTCCCAAAATTTTATCCAAGTTCTCATATTGTCCCCGACACATGTAGTTGGCAATGGACATATTTTCTCTCATTGTCACTATCACGAATCATTGCTCAAAACCCCGATGCCTATTCGTTTCGTCCTCTCAGCTGGTTCCCAACTAGCAGTGTACACATGGCACGGTTGCTGTGTGGAGCTCCGAGGGTCAACAGTTCAAGAATATGATGCGACCAATGCTACTATGCCACACTACTTCAGCGTAGCCTCTATCATCGAGCAGAGGCGGAAGCGTGCAACAGAGCTCGGCACTGCTATGTGTCCACCACCTAAGGTGTTGGTATGTGGTTCCTCGGCCAGTGGGAAATCCACTCTTGCGTATATGCTGGCGAATTTCGCACTACGGAAACACCGACGGCCGATTTTCGTGGAGTTGGACCCTCGATGCACTGGCAGTTTCAGAGAACTGCCTCATCTGCCGGGCACCATGAATGCTACCATATTGGATAGTAGTTGCTATGAGTTCGATACGGAGCCCACGGCCACATATAAAATCAGCCAACCACCGAAAGATTTGAACTCATTCGAAGCGGTTCAGTCGGGTGGGACGATGGACCAGTTGTCTAACAGACTGGGAAGGAGCTTATGGTATCACATACCACACCAATGTGAAGTTCCCTGGACCCCTATGATAGGTACTTCTACGGCTATAAGCATTGGACGGATAATCCGCAAGTGTATACCTGGTGGTGCAAGGTGTTGGCGGAAACCGTGAAGGCTCGTCTTAAGCACGCTGCAGTACAGCCTAGTACTGGTTCGGGTATAGAGAAGATGAGTGGCGGCCCTAAGTAGTAGAGTCGCGGCTGTGCTCGGCTGTTTCCTAACGGCTTGGTGACCATCAGGAACATAGCCCGCTCTGGTCTGATAATCAACGCACCGGCTGAGCCTTCGACCGAATTGCTGAAGACTATCATCTCGGCATTCGAGGTTGACATTGTATTGGTACTAGATGATAATGAGTTGTACCAGGACCTAGCCTCACACTATGGTGACGATGCTGCTGGTAGTTGGTCGGGTGTATTATGAGTGCTGTCTACTGGAGTCCCCTCAGGTGATGCTGCCCGATTGCGGTCTAGCTCGACGAAGTTAGCGAATGACCCTGTGGCTAATATGATCTACTTGGACGGGCTGGAGGCACCGGACCAGGAGGCCAACAAGGAGCCCAAGGTTGAGGTTGTGTCCTTGCCCAAGTCCGGCGGTGTGGTACCAACTGATGCTGCTAGAATGCAATGGCTTAATACTAATAGGGTAGGGGGTTCATAGTGGTGATTCTATCATAGTATTGCTTGGATAACAGGTTCGGGATTACTTTTTCGGTGCAATGCGTGAATTGAATCCTCACAATGTTACCGTCCCTTTGAGGACTGTTACGTTGTGTAAGCTCACGCAGGCCACTCCACCTGCTGTTGAAGTGTGGAAGGGCGATCCGGCAGAACTGAAGGACTCCTTGTTGGCAGTGATAGTCGCGCCCAAGCTGGAGGATGTAAGATGATACGAAATGAGAACTCTGTGGCGACTGTCTCGAATTTTCAGGTGTTCATTGGTAACATGGCTGGCCTCGTGTGGGTACGATCAATAACCTACGGTGATGCTGGTCTGATGCTTGGTGGTGGTGGAGATAAGAATACTAGTAACGCTGTGTTGCAGCTGTTGTGCCCAGCACCGGGACCACTCATTTCCAACTACTTACTCGTTGGTGATGTTAACGGACTCAAGTACTTCGAAGGAACGTGATCTTGCGAAAGAGGCGTATGTCTTTGTATGTAACATAACGTTTCCTTACAAAGAGGCGTTCTTGTTGTGATTATTGGACCAACGGTTACGTATATCGTCAAATCCGCGAAACACGGCGAAAAGGCTGTTCTAATCAACCCGCTATAGAGTGGCCACAACGAACCAAGTGCAACTCGATGAGCTGCATCTCTCGTTGTCGTCGTGAATTCTGGTCACTGCTGGGTCATCATGGAAGTTTTATGATACTGATCGCCGAGAAGTTGAGACTTGCACTTCATGCGACATTAGTTGTTCACTTCTGGTAGCACCCACTCAGATTGAGATTAATCGTCGAGGACTCGCGGTCACATGCGAGTTCACCCCGAATCTTCTTGTTCTGCTGCTGAGCCTCTTTGTTACCACTAGGGAATCGAACTGACCCTCCTAATCGTAGTTCGGACTTGTTGGTGACATGTGTCGCGTCAGAGGACGATTGTGTGATAATATTGTGTCTCGAATTGGTACAGTGGTCGTATCGCGAGTAGTGGAGATTCCCTCATTGGTGTATCTCTGAGCATCTACCGTGGGAAGAATTGTTGCTATCATTCAAGATGGTGCAAAGAAGAGCCTCCCGAGTGGTGGTGTGCTGTAGTTCCTACACCATTGACTTTGGTACCGGCGCAAGGTGGGTGCCACCACGTTACTTTTCTCTGTAAGATAGACTCCTCGTCAGCCTGGTTACGGAGTCGATTGAGACGGAGAGATGAGATCAGACCGGAAGACACTTCAAGTCGTTTAAATGAGTAGCAAAAGCTTCCGAATGTCCGTGAGATAAATATTTTCTGCGCAGTCGACTCTTGTTGCTATATCAATAATTTATAGTCCGAGATTCTCTCATCTGATCTGTTCAATATATAAACTATGGATGGGCAGCGTAACGTTTTTTACGGTTTACGTTACGGCGTGCGTAACGTAAGCAGTTTACGCTTACGGAAAGGCCTTACGACTTTACGGTTGGTGCTGAACTGCTTTTTTAGAATTGTGGCGGAAAGATTCGCTGTAATGCACTCCACGATAGTTCAAATAGTTGTTAAACTCGTTTCTTGTGGCTCGGATTCAACCGAACCGCTGAGAGAGTAACATTTGGTTTCGCATTTACCACTCGTCTCCTTTGCAAATTGCGTCCGTCTTACTCCCAGGCTGGCCCGGAACTGCCAAGCCGGCCTCGTCTACGCATGCGCATTCACATGAAGTGGATTTAGGCGTCTTGAGTTATCAATCCTCGTTTTGTCCTTTGCATCTCCGTAAGACCCGTTACGGCGCCGTAATTTTACGATACGGGGCTTGAAGCGTGACCGTAAAATTGAGCCGTAACGATCCGTAACTAATTTTGTCCATCTATAATATAAACGCTAGGCTCATTCGAGAATAATTGATAGCAAAGTGGCGTCAGAGAGACAGACATACGACCATCGTATAGCATGACTATCAACAACATGAGAACTGGAAAGCTAATAAATTAATATTGCCAATTTGGTTACAACAGTCAGCAATTCTACAATGTACTCATGCAACAGGAGATAACATCACAAGTTAACGACGAGCCGCTCATACTCCCGAACAGCATTGGCTTCAAGGACATCGTCAAGATCAACCGAGTGGCCTTTTCTAGAAACGCCTTGGACCGAGAGCTCGCCGAGTGAATCCTTTATTATATCGCGTACGCATGGAACTCTCTTGAGCTGCTGGCGCAGTTGGCTTGAAAGGAGGCCTTTAGGCCACAGGGAAAACTGATAGGGAACAATGACCAGAAGCGTAAGCCTAGCATAGTAACTCCATGAAGATCGCACAGTATCTTCCCGCCATACTCCACCGTTAAATCAGTCTCTATCAAATAGGGACTCTCAACCTAAGACACTTTAACAAACTGAACTAAGTTGTATTTAATAAATACCTCAATTTGCCGACGACGTTTTCTAGCAGAGGTGAGCTGCTCCTTGCGAACAGAGGACGGTATGGTATCCATAGGCGTCTCTATAGGCCAACATCAGATAAGCCATCTCGAGTACCCCGCGTACTTGCAAGTTCTTCAGCATCATTGGATACAGTGCTCATGAAGGAATCCTTACGGCGATGGGACTTCCTCGAAGAGCTGCTTTTACTGTCTTCAGCCGGCTCGTTGTATTCCTCGCAGTCTTCCCCACGGGTCCCAGTTGAACTTCCCGGTGAGAATTTCTCCGACTTTTCCTTGGTTTTTTCATTTTCCTTTTCAGCCGTAGTAATATCCAGTGTACTAGAGGTATATAGAACTGTCTTGTCATTGGTGTTGTTATCGTCGAAGCTCAGTGCCATGTGTTGGAGCTGTTTATGCAGGGCGGCCACCTTAGTGTTAAGTCCCGCGACTTCCCTATTGAGCTTGTTGAACTCCGTGACCATCAGGTCCCTCACTGCCGCAATCTCATCAGAAATGCCCATGAATGACATAAGTTCACAGCTGAAATGACATTTTTTTCCAAAAAAAATATCAAAAATTTTGGCAAGATACTAAATTGACCTACAAATGCTGCGGCTAGTACGAAGACATAATTTTTCTTTTGCAGATGTGCAGTAGCATCATAAGCCCTCTCCTGTAGCATATTTAACCAGAAAGTTTACATACAAAACTTCAGGGTGATAATAGCAGTAGTGAAGGAGTTGGGACTGCCACATATAAAAGTAGTTCTTGAGATTACGCATATTGCATTTGTATAGAAATTTCCACTCTACCACAACACAGTATATTCCTATCCTCAAGATCCGAACCACTTCCAATAAGGTCATTTCAGAGACTATACCAGTGCTGCAAAAAAAGGTTCGCCCTCCTCAGCTTAGCTCAATATTTTTCTAACTAGTCATAGGATTTTATATACGAATTGGAAGAATATATACGATAACAGTACAGAAACTAACAAGGATTTTCCAAAATTTCCTCAGAATTTTCGTATTGTCACCAACACATGTGGTTGACCATGCGTAAATTTTACCACTCTGATCTATACAGCTTTGACAATCCTGTCTAGTGAGCTTATCTACTCTCAAGAAACGCATGTAGTTCCTCCAACTTACCCTTCCCCGTTTCTAATTCAGCGAATGACCTTTTCTCAGTCTATACAAACCATATGCTAAACTAACGGTTGGTTGTCAAGTTGACAACAACAAGTTGATAATGTCAACCACTATAGCAACTACTGACTCATCTAAGGAGCGCTCCAGGACTGTTCTAAACAGCTGATATAACTCAGCTACCTTGTGGGAATTCCTGAAGCCCTGGTCGGGAACACTTCAAACGACTTCAAATACGGGAAGGAATTTCTTAGCCCAGTTCCACACATTACCAACACCCACAGAGGTCATTCGAATCACTCGTCTGTATTTTCAGGTCCTTGGTGGTTACTAACTCAACAAGTAGTTATTATCGCCCCAAAACGCGTTAGCTGCAGAATTACGCGGTACTCCTATAGCTTCGCACCTCAGCAAACCTCACCATAGTTCGACGATAGCAGGGCACTTACCGACAGATTTACAATGAAATATGAGTGAAAACAACAGCGATGATGATGAGCATAAACCTTCACGAATTCACCACCCCACAACTACTTGGGAACTGCTACAAATTCAAAGCCCCTAGCAGTATTTGAGAACCTCATCGAGATTTGCAGAGCAGATGGTATCACCACCGACTGTGTTCAGAACATCACCCAATATTGTCACATCGCACTGTAGAGCAAGGTCAGCTGAGTTGCATACCAAATATTTCAAAGCGGCCGACAACACTCGGGCACGAGTTTTATCTTTACCGAGAACGTCAGTGCACTTCTCAAGAGCCTCCATTATAGCGGGAACCACTTCTTGTTTAGATAACATAGTTACAGAAAATTCGTCTGTCAAATCGGCGTTTAATAGTATCTGGCAGACGCCAATAACAACAGCCACACATGGATCGTTAACCAAGGAGCTTAGCATTCCCTCCCTATGAAGTAGAACTGCTCTTGAGGCGACTTCACCGCAACCA
>NW_003210279.1:8512-14962 GCF_000006405.1 Perkinsus marinus ATCC 50983
AAATGGGCACTTATTGTGCTCCTGGTCTTATGCTCTGGTAAGCATAGGATTGTGAAAGGCATTTTTTTGTGAAGTAGTCGGAAGAAAATTCGCGTTGGGTGATAAGCACATGGTCAACTACATGTGTTGTTGACAATAAAAAAATTTTGAGGAAATTTTGGGAAAATTTAAATAGTTTCTAAATATTTCTACCCTAATTGGTATGTAAAGTCCTATTAGTGAGTAAACTCCTGAGCTTGGCTGAGGAGAGCGAATATATATTCTTCTAACACTGCGTTTATGAGTTTTCAACGACTTTTTACGTAATAACATATCATCAGTGATGATAGTTGTTTTATACACCAATGGTAAAGTCCAAGAATTTAGTATTTTAGCATTGCTGTTGGTGATGGAGTTTATTCATACTTTGGATTTTCTCGTAACGAGGCGTGTAAGTGCGACATGTGTTTTGGAGATAGTGATCGAATTGATACTTTTCAGCGATGTTCTCCGGCCTCACACTGGGGTTTCTATCGCTTGATAAAGTTGGTTTGGAGATCGTCAAGGCAGGCGCTAACGTTAAGCAAGCTAAGTATGCGAAAAGGATAATACCAATACGGAAGGATGGCAATTTGTTGCTATGTAGGGTGCTATGAAGTTCATCGAAATGCGAAACTTATGGAATGCGCATTTTTACTATGGAACGATCTCATCACCCTAGTGATATGAAAAACACTAGTGAAGAGTATATTTCACGACTACTGTATAGCGCTGCGAATATCGTTTTTTCCGCAGAGTATTACGCCACTTCATGTTAAACGGGTGAAACTGCAACTACTTCATATTTACAAAGTTTTACTAGTCGGGACGTGCGATAGTGAAGATCTACCGCGTGGTGTCTTGGTCTATGCTGCGATTATAATTAACATGGTGTGTCTGAAATCACTCCATTACTAGCGAGGCTTCGTCGTATAAGCTATTTGAATAGGAGTTTGTTATGAAAGAATTCATAACAATATCAGCCATATAATGGAGTTTCACCCTAGTGATATGAAAAAACGTATCTCACAATATTTTCCCGTGGAAAATTTATCGTGTTGTTGGTCGCGTTTTATGTTCAACATGGAGTAATATGTCACTTCGCGTTAAACTCCAGGAATATCACCTGATGTAGTTTCTCGTATGCAGGCACTTTACTATTGGGAAATGTTGCGGTGAATTCGCTACTTTCTATTATTATGGCCGACATCACTGGTGGCCTTTTGGGCTTCGTCATTTCAACTGCAGTTATCCTGCTTTTCGGCGAGATACTGCCGCAGGTAGGTACGTGGTTGAGTTTTCTCATAAGAGTGATTTTTATCAGGCGCTGTGTTCGCGTTATTCTCTGAAAATTGGCGGATTTGCGGTTCCGGTAGTGCGAGTTTGCATTGTCCTGCTATATCCGATCGCTAAGTAAGCATGTAAGGAGTTCTGAGGATTATTTTATATGTGTTGTTCAGGCCTATAGCATTGGCGTTAGATTGTATTCTGGGTCGTGACGTTGGTACTATACATTCACGCTCGGTGAGTATTGAACGTGTTAAGGGTTGTTGGCCGATGTGATTTGAAATTTACCTTTGTAGTAGCCTTTTTTCTTGGACGGCCTTGTTTTCATCTTCTCTGTTTAACGTGAAGCTGTGTTGGGATATATGTTCAATTTTCTTCAGCTGAGCTCAAGAGTTTCACATAAAAATTCGGGTAGGATTATACGGAAACCAATCAGATTTTTTTTCAAAATTTTATTGGAATTTTCATATCGTAGTTGGGCATGTACAGATTTTTCCCATACTAGTGTGAACGGTTGAATGCTCGTCGTTGGCGGGAACGATCGTGCTTCTATTTTTCATATCAGTGTTGGAATATATGGTCATTTTCTCACTAATCGTAAAAGTTTGGGTAAAAATGTACACGAGCCAGTTACAATTTCCCAAAATTTCCTCAGAATTTTCATATTGTCACCAACACATGTGTTTGACCATGTGCATATTTCCTCGCACTGGTGATGTTCCTCAGGAGTTATTGAAGTTGTTGGCGATTCATGTCGATGAGAAAGCCCTAGATGACGAGACGGGCAAAGTGATGCAAGGAGCTTTGAAGACTCTGCATGAGATGAAGGTCTCTCAGGTAAGGTCGCGAGTAGTAGCCTCTTGGTGTTATGGTCAATTTTACAATTTTTCTATCAGATTATGACGCCGGTTGAAGATGTGTTTATGCTGCCTATAGAAGCAGTTTTGGACTACAAGACTGTTACTCAGATTTTTCAATGTGGATTCTCTCGTATACCGGTGTACAGTGGGACGATGAACAATATCGTTGGTAATAGCTATGTAAAACATTTCGCCCGACAACTGCGACCAGTACGGGAATATATGTTTGGTTTCCTCAACTGGGCTCGTAGGTTTCCTCACTATACTATGAAGAATCACACGATTTTGGGTATAAGTATACAAAAATCAACGATAAGTTCTAAAAATTCCTCCAAATTTCCATTTTCCTAGCAACACATGTAGTTGATCACGTGCATACACTGACTGAGACTGATCGTAACGAGCCTGATGTGTTTTCTATGCATGCTTGTATCAATTCACATCTAACGATGACATATTTTTACGCTGATGAGGAGTCAACGGGGGACAGAATGATACCCTGTTTGTCTTCTGAATCGCCCTGGTCGGGTCGGAGTTTTTGCTCACTCACTCACGGACGGACGGACATGAGTGTTGGTGCGCAGTAACATGAGCTCCGCTCGCTCCGCAATTACATATCTGAAATATGTGATTCGTCCTTGGTAGAGAACAACTTGATTTCATAGTAATATATTATAGGTATTTTAGCGAGCGGTGATATTCACAGTATTGGTTTGTTTCTCTGTAGGGGTGCTCTTCACGAAAGACCTCATTCTTGTGGATCCGGACGACGCTACGCCACTATCAGCATTCCTGCAGATCTTTGCTCGCTCTATGGAAGTGCTTGAGGAGAATCAGAGTGTTAGCAGTGCGTTCAGAAGGTTCAGATCGGGTGGTAGTCATATGGGATTGGTCAGAAAGGTGGGATGGAGTGTTGTGATCGGAGACAAGTTTTTGTGTCAGGTTGCACCGGCAGACACTGGACGATCTGCTAAGCGAAGTTTAAAAGGTAAGAAAATGGTAGCGGTGGTCGTATATGGTTTTATGTATATCATAAGTATATATAGTTTTAACATCATCCTGGAATTATCGGAGTTTCACCCTAGTGATATGGAAAACACTAGTGAAAAATATATTTCGCGACCACTGCATAGCGCGAATTTCGCGAGTTTTTCACCGAGTTTTACGCCACTTCACGTAAAACGGGTGAAACTCCATTGCTGTATATTGGTATAAGTATATTAATATTGATCGCTTTATACAGAGTTTTTAACGTTGCTTTTATGAGGAGATGAGATCGCCTGGATGTTGATTTCTGATCCTAGCAGATGATATTGTGATCATAGCCATATGTTATTGTTAGTGCACACGTATTCAGCATTGAGGTGGTGTTTGCTTGATGTCGGAGGAAGTGTTGTTTTGGTAGGCTCTCCTGCTCTACATAAATACAACAGTGGAGGAACGAATACTACCCAAGTAAAGAGAATCTGAGTTGTCCTATGATGGTTATGGTGGTCATCATCAGTCCTCGAGTATGATGGAGAACGGTCGTGATGATCCTGATATTGAGCTCGTTGGGGTGCTCACTTTGGAAGATATTGTGGAGGAAATAATACAAGAAGAGATTATAGACGAAACTGATGTGTAGGAGATTGCGCGTTGAATAGTAGAGTTTTGGTGAACTTGAGATTGATCCCACAGATTTTTATAATTTTTTGTTGTTGTGTATTTAAAGGAGTTTTCGTGATAGATACGTAGATGTCGATAATCGTGTTGAAGTTCCTGGTGACCGTTCGGGCCTCAATGAGCAGCGTCTTCGCTTGCTCAATGCACAGCTGCTAGAGGAGCCGTTGACCGCTGATGAGATAAGAGCTCTATCTCTCCATTTGGTAAGTTTAATCAACAAATACCACAATTGTCACTAATTATCGCTCTTGTTAATTCTTGTCTTATTCCTGTTCGTTTCCTCAGTTGCATAATCAGCCGAGTTTATCGCAGCATTTGGACGAAAAAAGTGTGGAGTGGATGCTGCAAAATGCTGAGGTGACGCGCGCCCTCCAATGAAATGCTCTTCTGGTTCATAGCTTTACTTACGACCTCGGAATTCTTTGGAATTATGATTTTATGGCATGTTAATATCGTATCGATTATGAACGCCAATCGATCGGAATATTTTACGCTGGTTAAAACGGTATCGAAACATGAGAATAAGCATGTCTTCAATAGGAATCGACTTTCCTGCCCATGTTCAGGTGCATACTTATGACAATCAACATCTTAGTAAGATGAGACTACTCGATACGAACGCAGCTATACGAATAGAAAGCACGCTAGGCCAGAGTAGTGGTGGCAATTCTCCTCGCTCTTTTGAAGGGTGAGTGATATCTCTCTCTGTGAGCAGAGTGAGGTGTATGGGGTTTTAGGGACGATTTGTGTATCTACCACCGAGGAGTGGAGACGGATGTTTGCTGTATAGTTCTTACAGGTCGACTTGCAGTACTTGCTGGTCATGATAAATTCAGGTAGTAGTATACCTGTATTCATACATTTTGTTGTTGACTATTGGGAATATTTTCATGAACTATATAAAATGACTTGCTACGTTCCTATCGTTTGTTTTCTAAGGTGTATCTTCATGCACTCCATCGGGAATAGATCAGCTCGGTATCATTGCTGATCACCGTTCGTAATGTTAGTACAGGGTGTCGCCAAATAAACTGTGGTATTGTCGGTAACTTGCAGAATTCACCGAATTTCCCAGTGAGAGGTAGCTCAATAGAAAGATCTTTGAATTCCAAATATACTCCATGATGCCTAGTGCCATCCAGACAATAGCACATTCTTTGGAGCACTCTGTATCTCAGATCTGAGGCCGGCGCGTTCTCTGTGTTGGCGGTAGAAGCGCTCCTTGACAACGGATACACTCCCGACTTTTCCGCTCGAGTCGGCAGTGAAAAAGTGAGTATCATGTTTTTGATGGGTATATGCCAAAACCATGCCGCGATGGATTGGAAATTTGGAGGCTTATACTCGTTCCTATGAGTTACTAGATCTTCGGTGCGAAATGGCGAAGATTATGTGATTGTCAGAAAGTTTTATTTGCAAGCTCATAGAGTAGTGGGATGGGGGATTCGATCCGGAGTGGTTCGGGTGACAACCCGGAACTTTGACCTACTGAGCTACTTAAGATGGTGTGTGCACATTCGGAATTTTTCTATTGAGTTGCAATATTCTGAGTCGATTATATAGAGAAGTAGTATGGAAAGGGTACTGTGATTTTTAAGAAAATCGCTATATTTTGTCGGGATTTGCGCTCGCGTTCGTGCATTCAGAGAGACGTACGCATTCGCACGAACTACGGCTAACTGCAATATAAACTTTGCTCCGCAACTGAGAAGTGTCTTGATGCTGAAAGCTTCACACTTTAGTGTGAACCGTTCAGCATCAAGTACAAGTACTAGTATTTGCACTATATAATACTAGTATTAATATACTAGTATTAATACCAGTATTAATGTAATATATAATACAAGTACTTGTGCTAAATGTGACAACTATTTCTCTCTGTCGGTCGTTCACTTGTATATATATAGAATGTTCGTGGTTCTTTATTGAGGTAAATTGTCAGGTACGATGTATTATGATTAGTCGTCCGGTATATAACGAAGCAGTGAAATACAAGCAGACAGGTTTGCTGCCATTATCGATACCAACACTCCGACAACCAAGACTTCTCGAGAAGGCAGGACCAAGGGCTTCCTCTATCAAGGTGCAAGGCCGAGGAGCTTATGCTCAACAGGTCAGTTGGGTGTCAAGTCTGGAAGGGGTGAAGCACCTTTAGGAGTGTCACACTAATTGTGAGGCTTTCGATGTGAAATTTGAAGTACATTTTGACTGGTATTCTCCACCGTGCGGAAGAGATTTTAATATGCATACGCTCATTATGATCGTATACTTGTGGCCTGGTCTCCCCCGTTAGTTCAACATGCTATGATGTTGATTCTGTTCTTAGCTTATTCGACAGCAGCAGAGGATACTCCTGAGCCAACATTTCGTCCGAAAACGCAGCAGTGTCCTAAATGAGCGACCAGCAGTGAGACGGAGTAGCTCTGCTGATCATTTGGTGAGAGAAGAAGTGAAAAATGAGGAAGAGATAGAATCGAAACACAGAGCAGCAGAAGACACTCGCAGTATGGACGGATTATGACGGTGATTAGTGTGACATCGTGTTGGTAAAATTTGTCGAGCTCATCAGTTGCTCATATGCAGCTGGCTCCGATTTTGTTATGGTATTGGTATGATACCG
>NW_003210279.1:15062-21411 GCF_000006405.1 Perkinsus marinus ATCC 50983
ATATACACCTCTCGTCCAGTACCTGGCTCGGAGGCGTCGAACTTGGGGTTAGTCAACAGGTTGACCGAGAGTAATAGTCCCGAGGAGGTGGGGTGTTCACTCGTTCCTTATCCTCGAATTATTTCAAAGCAGGTTTTCAACGTATCATTAGCGCTAGCTTCGGCCATCGCTGCCAACGGCCCCCTCGGTGTTAGAGCGGCTAAGAGGACTATCCGCAAGAGGCTTGATGAAGTAGGCTTGCATCAGATCATCTGATTCAGATGTCCGGCGTCACTTGAGCCAGTAGCGATGTCGAATTCTCCTCAGGAGTTCCCTACGTGGTTGGAGGCAGCGAGCGCCGAGCGTGCACCTTTGACGTTTACGGAAGACCATCGAGCGGCACTGGATTGGTTCTCTGCGAAGAAGGCTCCACCAGCACCCTTCAAGGGGATGTGATTCATCCTCGTCGCTTACGGTCTTGTTCAGCATCTACGAGTCTGAAAGCCGTTACTGTGGTACGACAGTGCTGATGTCGATCCGAGTTTCCCGTCTCCAATATGGAAAAGATGGAAGGGATGTGCTCACTGGATGATAGAGATTTTTTCACAACTCGAACAACTTTCATTGTTCGTCATGGCTTTGTTATGGCATCTCAGTAGGGAGTGAACAATATTCACTTATTCACAATGGCATTGTTAGGGCGGGAAGAAACTGAACCCCCCCCCCCCCCCCCAAACTTACAGGCTTCAAACATGTTAGATCCGCCCATGTCAACATCAATATTGCCCTAGAGATGCTTGAGCGGTTTTGCATGATGATGAGATTCTTTATGACTAATGATATGACGATGTTATGATGACGCTGTAATAATTTCGGTTCATTCCCAGCACAGAGGGTCAATTAAGCCGCTGAGTGGAAGAACGTCTCTCTCAGCTTCTACTGTGGTATTCAATGCCTTGTCAAGAGACCCTGAGGGGCATGACTGCCGGACCCAGAGACTATCACCCCCCCCCCCCCCCCACGGCGGCTAGTTTGACTGGGTATCGATGGTCATCCCAGTCCAGTCTAACTGGTTTCCACTGGAAACTTTCGAGTGGTCGTCGATGCAACCGGGGGATTGATAACGATCCCGCTCGAATCCAAATCAGCTTCAATGGGGAGCGGGCCCACTGGAGGATCCACAATTACGTTGCTCCAGTCTATCTCACCAATGGTGGAGCCAGCAAGGATTACGATGTCACACTCACACGGTACATTCCTGGGGGAGAGTGACACTACTGAAATGCACAAGGATCGTTCGTACTACGAACTTCGTAGAAGGAATATTAGAGCGACGGTAAATGTTCGAGAATGCATTTTCATGCAGGTAGCTGATATCAATGGATCTGCATGGATGAGGCGCAACATTCTATCCGCACAGGTTTGTCCAGTATCTGGTTAGGCTGGGAGTGAGAACATCCAGGAAGATCAGAGGATGATGACATGAATCGTGGGTCCAATGTCCTTCAGAGACCCCAACGACTGCCATAGTAATCCGTCGCTGATCCGGGGAGATTGAGCAATCGTTAGCATACGTAAATATGGAATTATCTGCATATCCGACCCATTTGAGCGCCCGTTGACCCGCAATGGCCACATAGTAAGGTAGTGTACCATTGTACCGTAGTACGGTAACCGTGCGTACGGAGTTTTGCGCTTAAAGATTAAAACACTGCTGAACTTCTAAGCCTGATGAACTCTACTACATACTCGAGTAAGAGACATCATTGCCTAACAAGGACTCATGGAGAAAAATATTCAGCAGGTTAAGCATTGCGAGTTATCAAGAGTTCCATGGCATCATGTAAGTAGCGATTAGCAGAAAGCTGGAAACTCATCCGAGTACAAACATAGTATGACATTGTGAACGTTCTGAAAAGCATGTGGAAGAGCTGTCTCCCTGACGAGCTCTTTCGACTCTTGGAGCACCTCCCGTAGCGCAAAGACCTGTGGTGAGTGAGAAGACGAATATTTTCCACTGGAAAATTTCCAGTTTCGTACCGATCCAGCGAACGGCACATAATTCGCAGGTGGTGGAGGTGGTGGTGGTGGATTATCCTGAAAAGTTGAAAGCCGGGCAATGGATACGAATGTTATATGAGTGTCACGTTAAGTCACATGCATCAATAGATCTTGAACTTACTTGTATGTCATTGTGCCCCTGCTGATTGTCACCCCTCTGATTATTCTGTCGCCGCTGCTCACCATTATACCTATAAAGAATAAGTACCACGAACAACCTCACAGTTAGCCTCGAAATCCAAAACTAGGCTTCTACTTCATGCGATCACAATCCTGTTGCTGCTGGTCGGTCAGGCCTGTTGGTATAAGTTTGACAAGGTGATACTTGGGGGGCGGGGGACAGAGTCTTCAAGGGCAGAAGACTTCTTCCAGATGGTAAGGCTCTAACCTTCGGATCGGTTCATGAAATCAACCAGCTGCTCAGTGATGTCGGCGTAGCTGATAGAGTCGATATCAGCAACAGGCATCTGAAAAGAATGAACTTAGTCAAGATAAGATCAATTGAGCACACCATTCTCGCCCTTTGTGAAGCAAATGGCAAGGATTATCCTTGAAGGATAAGCGTGTTGATGTGATTTCGAATTGGATACCATCCAAGGGACTGCCATCCTCCACCTCGGCCTCCAAGTTGGAGGCTCCAACAACAACGTCGATGCCCAATGATTACGACGCGGCGCACCAGTGCAACCGCAGGCTTTCTCACCAGGTTGACCGTCAACCGTTGACGAGCATCACAATGGACACCACCACAGCTATTGCCAGATACACCACTACGTAAGATGAAGATCGAAACGGAGTGGTAGATGGCGAAACCGTACGTAGTAGTAGATTCAGTGAAGAGGGGCCGTGGTGGTTGTAGGGGGAGGGCTAGGGGTACAAGAGGATCCCGACTACAGAGAATACAGGTCCTGTCGACCGATATAAACCCACTTCCTTCGGGTTGAATGAATCCGAGGAGATCTCCGTAACTTAAGGGATTTTTCAGCAACAAGGTGGTATCGGTACTAATACGACTAATACAACAAAAAACATTGCCGGTTGCAGCACACGCCAGCAATACAAACCTATCATAACTATACTCTACACCATACCGTTTGCTGTCATTGGAGCGACTAGTCGGCCTCGTGACACGCACCTTGCTACCACCATAACTCTTCATGTGGAGAAAGTACACTAACATCTTTCTCCGTTTGCACTTTCGGCCCATACACTCTTCGGGAACATCGAAGATGTCGATGTTAGGCATGGCCATCGCTTGTTCGATGACCAAGAGTGGATCACTGTGTAATAGTGCCATTTGCCTGAGATATGTAGAATGTTGTACATATTGCTGATGCACACGAGCCATCAGCATAGTCATCGGTAATGACTATGTCCGACATGTAAACACGTGCTCGCATTCAATGCGAGCACAATTTAGGGGATTGTGGAACGACATCACTGTTAGGGGGGGAAATGTTAGGGCGGGAAGAAACTGAACCCCCCCCCCAAACTTACAGGCTTCAAACATGTTAGATCCGCCCATGTCAACATCAATATTGCCTTAGAGATGCTTGAGCGGTTTTGCATGATGATGAGATTCTTTATGACTAATGATATGACGATGTTATGATGACGCTGTAATAATTTCGGTTCATTCCCAGCACAGAGGGTCAATTAAGCCGCTGAGTGGAAGAACGTCTCTCTCAGCTTCTACTGTGGTATTCAATGCCTTGTCAAGAGACCCTGAGGGGCATGACTGCCGGACCCAGAGACTATCACCCTCCCCCCACGGCGGCTAGTTTGACTGGGTATCGATGGTCATCCCAGTCCAGTCTAACTGGTTTCCACTGGAAACTTTCGAGTGGTCGTCGATGCAACCGGGGGATTGATAACGATCCCGCTCGAATCCAAATCAGCTTCAATGGGGAGCGGGCCCACTGGAGGATCCAGAATTACGTTGCTCCAGTCTATCTCACCAATGGTGGAGCCAGCAAGGATTACGATGTCACACTCACACGGTACATTCCTGGGGGAGAGTGACACTACTGAAATGCACAAGGATCGTTCGTACTACGAACTTCGTAGAAGGAATATTAGAGCGACGGTAAATGTTCGAGAATGCATTTTCATGCAGGTAGCTGATATCAATGGATCTGCATGGATGAGGCTGATAGGATTAACGAGGGTTATCGAAACACAACTCGAACTTGAGCCAAGATGGCTACGGACTTCTCGACACTTAGCAAGAACAGATTGCACCGAACTCGCATGTTCGGTTCTAGCTAAAGCATCCGTACGCACGCGCAAGGCCCGTGACAATACCGGTGTCACGCAGGCTGTCCAAAGTCTACCATACTATAAACTTGAAGGTTATAAACTTAAAACGATAATACTCGGTGAAAAAGAGCAAAGCTCATAACACCGATCTATGTTCACAGGCCCAGAAATCAAGAGTCTCGATCTCACCGGGCTCATCATCCCATTCAACGTCAACCCGACCCGAGGCACGCATATCACGCACTGTACCCTTGAACCATCGGCGCACAGGTCGTCGCCGTTGAGGATAAACTACATCATACAGGACTCTAAATCTCATATCAATCAAACTCGGCAACTCGTAGATAATCGGATCAGACGATGATGAGTCAGTCCCATCACGCCCCCCTTGGCGCCCAGGGGATAACGATGGAGAGGGAGAACCAGAAGTATCAGACCGGCGCCACATAACGTCGGATAAACATATAGACTCCGGTGAATCATCGTCCTCAAACTGGATCCAAACATGACCTGGACCACGGGGATCATAGGTAATAACTCCACGACGCCAGGAAGACTGCCGGAAAACCTCGATCCCCATGCCAATGCGAGACACGGACGGAACAGAATCCTCTACCTGAGGATGGGGTACAAGTAGAACCACGTTGTAGGTGTTCTCGGTAGTTAGCAGACCCGATGGAAACCGGACACGCACCCGGCGGTCTGATAGACGCCGGACGACGTGTCCTAAACGGAACGTCATGCCCAACTTCCTTCCGGACATATGTACCAGCACACTGTCACCCGGGCGGAGAGTGACAGTCTCATGAGACGAGGAAGCGCACTTTGAGGTAGCAGACTCGACAGACTTTTTCTTGAGCTCTGACCATAACCAAGAGATGAAACAGTTTCGAAAGGCCCGAATCCTTTGACGAGCAAGGGAGGGAACCGCATCCTCTGCCGCCCAGGCCACGCACGCTCGGTTATCGGAGAGAATTACCACACCCGTGGGTAAACGACACGAATCAGAACCACCCCTATGGTGAGTGAACAGATGTTCCAGGACATTAGCAAGCACCCTCAATCCTGCTAGTAGGGCCATAAGCTCACGCCGATTAGAATGGTACAGACGCTGAGAAGCCGACCAACGGAAGGCATCCGAACATAGAGGGACGGCTTCATTGTTGGCCCCGCTAACAGTCCAGTAGGTCCAAAGCATAACCCAAAGCACATACGGAGGCTAACGTACAGCAGACTCGCGGCTCCCAGGAGCAGAACCAAGTTAGTTAGCCTAATTCGATAGAATGCTTGTTTCGCATCCGCCGTAGATATCATAGGAGGAGATACACATCGAAGACAAGCAATTACCAGGTATGCGTCTGGAGCCTCGCTGGTCGTGGCTGGGAAGCCTTGATTGACTGGCCTACAATCGAGCACCAGACGAGGCTTACGCTGGACCGATGGGCCGACAAGGAATACTGGGATGACTGGAGAAACGGAACAGGGTAACCTTGCCAGCGGCAATTCCTTGCTCCACGGAATCCACCAGTTACGGTCGACGTATTCCCCAATTAGACTAGAGAACCTCTCCTGAAGGTCTGGGGACAGTCGATCATACAATGCCTTGGAGTAATTACGAGAAGGTGGAACCTGGTGGGACTTGAAGCTCGAACAGTCAATCTCAAAGGTGAAAGACTGCTGAACTGTATCCCTCACCTCTACTGGAGCTAAATGACGAAGACGAATGCACAAACTGTCGCTGGGACATTTTTCCAGAGGGTGCCACCCCTCTTCACATAAGGCAATGAGAATGTCCTTCACACGTTCGGACAGCTCCGCTCGTAACTCCAGGGAGAGACCGTCTTCGTCGGCTGCGCACGTGGGTTGAGGACAGATTCCTGGAATACTAATACTCGGGGTAATAATCTCGGTGGCTGATACGTTGTCAGCCTCGAATGAGACATAATTGGGAGGTCCAGTCTTGAGCTGTCCTCGCGGAGATGCACGATAAATACAGATCCCGTTGATCGCAGCGAACTGAGAACCTTTCACCTCCACACCACAGTGAGAT
>NW_003210279.1:21511-23008 GCF_000006405.1 Perkinsus marinus ATCC 50983
CCATCAGACCGAATCACCGAGTTACTATCTCCGACAACCCCGGGACCCCCAACAACATACACCGCGGCATATTTACGAGCCCATTGTGAGAGGCTCTCTGTGCCTTGCGCACTAGTAGAGGCTGATACTTGGGAGAGAGTGTCTGCAGTTCCCCGGACTGGTGTCCTCACAGGTCTTTGATCCTGTGCGTCCCCAGGGGACGACACGGGAACCGATGCCTCGCTGAAATTGCGGCACCGTTGCCGGATCACAGACACGATACTGCTGGTGTCATCAAGCCCATCATAGGGTAAGAGAAGCTCCCAGTCAATGCCCTGGTCGCTCTCCGTAGGTTTCAGCACCTTCGATGTATCGTGAATGGAGTCTATCACGCTCAGACGAAGAGTTTGGGGTAACTTGTGAACGATCGCACGGATGAGTAGCTTCAGCTCTGAACGGTCTTCCCCATAAACGTCTCGGTATAAATGGTACACTGAGGAGCACTTGCGGAGAAAACTGTCAACAGCCTCCACGCCTGGGAATTTCAATGTAGCCAAGCTGGTTTTATATTCCTTCCGCAAGTGGTCTTTGCGACAGAACTGGTGGCGAAGTTCAGAACAGATGGCACGCCAGTCATATCGAGCGGTAGCCGCCACTTCATGGCAGGGTGTCTGAGAAACTTTCCACAGAAACTTTCACAGAAAATTTCCGTGAAAGTTTCCAAATTTTTCCGCGTGTGAAATTTTTCAGGAAACTTTTGCTGAGTGTGCATTTTCGATGTTAGAGACCTTTTATTCATCTCATACAGCCTCATGATTGTTAGAATGAAAGAGTCGCTTAGCTACTCTGACCCAGCATGTCTCGAATAAAGGAAATACCTCGCTTCATGTTAAAACGTCAAGTACTGGGCGGAGAATCTCGATTTAGCCAGACCTCTTAGAGAATAATTGTTTCACACTAGATTACTCAGTATGTCTTCCATAGGTGGGCAGTCTTTCGCGGGCCCTGGCCAGGCGAGACAGTCAGGGACTCTGATCCAACGTGGAATGGCATTGCCATTATGGCAATGACATTACCATTGTCAGCTGATGATCGGCTCGAAATGAGCCGCTCAATGTATATTCTACACTGAGCCATCCCAACTTCTACAATATAGAATCTTTCCAATGAAAGTTTCAATGGAAGCTCCCACTTCAAGGCCTTTCCAAAGGGAGTCTACTGATTTCAAACTAAGTAGTCCTCTGAATCTAAGCTAGGGGTGGAATACGATGATCTGGAATCCCGTCATGTGCAGCGCGGCGCCACTGGCGTCATGATGCAGCATAATGGAGTAATCGAACGAGTTACTGTTGACGGTCGCCGGTATATGAATTCGCCCGCACA
This sequence comes from Perkinsus marinus ATCC 50983, assembly GCF_000006405.1. NCBI lineage: Eukaryota > Perkinsozoa > Perkinsida > Perkinsidae > Perkinsus > Perkinsus marinus. The sequence goes on from NW_003210279.1 coordinate 22,874, forward strand.
TGTGACCGACACGATCCGCGGCAAAGTTCGTAATAGTTGATTTAGCAAACAGGAAGCTCTCAAATGCAATATGATGCCTACGGAGGCTTGCAAGAATGAATTGTGTCAACGCATTTGCTCTTAATTTCGCGAATA
>NW_003210279.1:23108-24937 GCF_000006405.1 Perkinsus marinus ATCC 50983
AAAGCCCCAACGGCTGGAATCGATACATCAAGGCGAAGCGATTACAAGTCTTCGCATGGCGATTCATGGCAATTCACCTCGCTCCGTCGAGCGCATCTATTTTCTCGCTCGCCTGTAACGCTCGGAGATGCAACTGCACAGTAATTCATACCATGGTAAGTAATAAGGAGATATACTTTTGATCCCAAGCATTTCCATGTCGAGTTCATCATCCACTGGACCGCCACGTTCGTCGTGCGTCATGAGGTCCACTTGAAACAACTTGAAGCAAGGTGAACTTGAACTTGAACTAAGTTCAAGTCTTGAAGTTCAACTTGGGGTTACAGTAACCTAGTTACTTGGCAAGTAATACTTGCTTCTGTACTACAGCACCTGTACTACAGCGGTGGGAGGCCAAGCTCAGCCCGAGTTTTCACCAGGTAATGTGGTCGGGGGTCGAAGACAGAGCTTCTCCTACGCGACGAAAGTGCCATTAAGAGATAGGCAATATAACAGGAAAGCCTTCAAAGACATGGATAAACCAGATTTCTTCGAGAAACTGAACAGAATTCGACCACCCAAAAACAAAGTCTTTCAAGAGCGAAAACCTGTCTCTCACAAAGCTGCTTTGACGGATCGTCAGTCGTGATCGTGATTGACGCACCTACATCCCTTTCGAGTCATCATTGGCTCCCGAACTGAACGCGACACGCAATCGACAATGTAACGCATGGACCCACGAAACGACTCTCCAACTCGTGATCTTGCTTCTCTTGTACTTCCTCGATCCCCACTGCGCGCTAGCGCAGAAGCCCGGAAGCACCTTGGCGGAAATTTCCTGGAAATTTCGGAAATTTCCACCTTGAAATTTCCAAACACAGAACATCGTGCTGAATTTCCACTCACATCACACCCTGGAGGCACGCATATCACGCACTGTACCCTTGAACCATCGGCGCACAGGTCGTCGCCGTTGAGGATAAACTACATCATACAGGACTCTAAATCTCATATCAATCAAACTCGGCAACTCGTAGATAATCGGATCAGACGATGATGAGTCAGTCCCATCAGGCGCAACATTCTATCCGCACAGGTTTGTCCAGTATCTGGTTAGGCTGGGAGTGAGAACATCCAGGAAGATCAGAGGATGATGACATGAATCGTGGGTCCAATGTCCTTCAGAGACCCCAACGACTGCCATAGTAATCCGTCGCTGATCCGGGGAGATTGAGCAATCGTTAGCATACGTAAATATGGAATTATCTGCATATCCGACCCATTTGAGCGCCCGTTGACCCGCAATGGCCACATAGTAAGGTAGTGTACCATTGTACCGTAGTACGGTAACCGTGCGTACGGAGTTTTGCGCTTAAAGATTAAAACACTGCTGAACTTCTAAGCCTGATGAACTCTACTACATACTCGAGTAAGAGACATCATTGCCTAACAAGGACTCATGGAGAAAAATATTCAGCAGGTTAAGCATTGCGAGTTATCAAGAGTTCCATGGCATCATGTAAGTAGCGATTAGCAGAAAGCTGGAAACTCATCCGAGTACAAACATAGTATGACATTGTGAACGTTCTGAAAAGCATGTGGAAGAGCTGTCTCCCTGACGAGCTCTTTCGACTCTTGGAGCACCTCCCGTAGCGCAAAGACCTGTGGTGAGTGAGAAGACGAATATTTTCCACTGGAAAATTTCCAGTTTCGTACCGATCCAGCGAACGGCACATAATTCGCACGTGGTGGAGGTGGGTGGTGGATTATCCTGAAAAGTTGAAAGCCGGGCAATGGATACGAATGTTATATGAGTGTCACGTTAAGTCACATGCATCAATAGATCTTGA
>NW_003210279.1:25037-26508 GCF_000006405.1 Perkinsus marinus ATCC 50983
TTTCCCCAAAGAGGTTTCTCGCCTGTTGAATGGGACGGTTTCATTGCTGCCAGTGCGATCTCCATGGCGTAGTGGTGGCGGTGAACGTGCTCATGGTATTGGCATAAAGATCGCAAAGACGCTTCTGAGGAGCCAAGCGGGATTTGTGGGACGACGACGTCCGCGACGCAAGGACGATGTCGATTTGGAGAGTATCTGCAGGGAGGTAACGTTCCTGATGAATACTCGTCCGTTGGATTATGCTAACTCTGACGAGCCATCTGGCGAGTTTGTCGTGGTTACGCCTGATCAATTGGCTCGTGGATTTACTCGTAAGCGAGGTTGCGTCCTCGCTGGTGGCTCTTCTACTCTTCCTATTTCTCACCGCGTTAGAGCAGTGCGGTGTTATTTCCTGAATGAGATGTTCCGCGACATGAGGATGGCTGTCGCTCGCTCTATGGGGTACCAGAGCTTGAAGAACAAGATCCTGAAGCCTACGATTGGTGACCCAGTGCTGATCTACCATCCGGAAAAGAAGCTGAGCCCCGGATACCGTTTGGGTCATGTGAAGGATCTGCTAGATGAAGGTAGAAGGATCCGTATTGTCTTAACTGACGGTAGCGTTGTTGATCATCATCACTATAATGTTGTGCCGATTCTGCATCACCCTCAATTGTCGGGGCAGAGGGGGCGTATTGAGGATTGACGAGCCCGGTCTTGCTTTGTTCGTGCGTGCAGTCCTGTGTACGTGCGTGCCCCGCAATTGATGGTGTTTTTTCCCTGAGCCATTATATTAAATGACATTGATACGCTCAATCTCAGTTTCACAACCGTAAACTTGTCTACTCGTTGTTAATAGTACCACGAACAACCTCACAGTTAGCCTCGAAATCCAAAACTAGGCTTCTACTTCATGCGATCACAATCCTGTTGCTGCTGGTCGGTCAGGCCTGTTGGTATAAGTTTGACAAGGTGATACTTGGGGGGCGGGGGACAGAGTCTTCAAGGGCAGAAGACTTCTTCCAGATGGTAAGGCTCTAACCTTCGGATCGGTTCATGAAATCAACCAGCTGCTCAGTGATGTCGGCGTAGCTGATAGAGTCGATATCAGCAACAGGCATCTGAAAAGAATGAACTTAGTCAAGATAAGATCAATTGAGCACACCATTCTCGCCCTTTGTGAAGCAAATAGCAAGGATTATCCTTGGAGGATAAGCGTGTTGATGTGATTTCGAATTGGATACCATCCAAGGGACTGCCATCCTCCACCTCGGCCTCCAAGTTGGAGGCTCCAACAACAACGTCGATGCCCAATGATTACGACGCGGCGCACCAGTGCAACCGCAGGCTTTCTCACCAGGTTGACCGTCAACCGTTGACGAGCATCACAATGGACACCACCACAGCTATTGCCAGATACACCACTACGTAAGATGAAGATCGAAACGGAGTGGTAGATGGCGAAACCGTACGTAGTAGTAGATTCAGTGAA
>NW_003210279.1:26608-38263 GCF_000006405.1 Perkinsus marinus ATCC 50983
GAAGTACACTAACATCTTTCTCCGTTTGCACTTTCGGCCCATACACTCTTCGGGAACATCGAAGATGTCGATGTTAGGCATGGCCATCGCTTGTTCGATGACCAAGAGTGGATCACTGTGTAATAGTGCCATTTGCCTGAGATATGTAGAATGTTGTACATATTGCTGATGCACACGAGCCATCAGCATAGTCATCGGTAATGACTATGTCCGACATGTAAACACGTGCTCGCATTCAATGCGAGCACAATTTAGGGGATTGTGGAACGACATCACTGTTAGGGGGGGAAATGTTAGGGCGGGAAGAAACTGAACCCCCCCCCCCCCCCCAACTTACAGGCTTCAAAAATGTTAGATCAGCCCATCTCAACATCAATATTGCCTTAGAGATACTTGAGCGGTTCTGCATGATGATGAGATTCTTTATGACTCATGATATGACGATGTTATGATGACGCTGTAAAAATTTCGGTTCATTCCCAGCACAGAGGGTCAATTAAGCCGCTGAGTGGAAGACCGTCTCTTTCAGCTTCTACTGTGGTATTCAATGCCTTGTCAAGAGACCCTGAGGGGCATGACTCCCGGAGCCAGAGACTATCACCGTCCCCCCACGGCGGCCAGTTTGACTGGGTATCGATGGTCATCCCAGTCCAGTCTAACTGGTTTCCACTGGAAACTTTCGAGTGGTCGTCGATGCAACCGGAGGATTGATAACGATCCCGCTCGAATCAAAATCAGCTTCAATGGGAAGCGGGCCCACTGGAGGATCCAGAGTTACGTTGCTCCAGTCTATCTCACCAATGGTGGAGCCAGCAAGGATTATGATGTCACGCTCACACGGTACATTCCTCGGGGAGAGTGAGACTACTGAAATGCACAAGGATCGTTCGTACTACGAACTTCGTAGAAGGAATATTAGAGCGACGGTAAGTGTTCGAGAATGCATGTTCATGCAGGTAGCTGATAGCAATGGATCTGCATGGATGAGTCGCAACATTTTATCAGCTCAGGTTTGTCAAGTATCTGGTTAGGCTGGGAGTGAGAACATCCAGGAAGATCAGAGGATGATGACATGAATCGTCGGTCCAATATCCTTTAGAGACCCCAACGACTGCCATAGTAATCCGTCGCTGATCCGGTGAGATTGAGCAATCGTTAGCATACGTAAGTATAGAGTTATCTGCATATCCGACCCATTTGAGCGCCCGTTGACCCGCAATGGCCACATAGTAAGATAGTGTACCATTGTACCGTAGTACGGTAACCGTGCGTACGGAGTCTCGATATGTCTCGCACTCGTACTAGAATTAGGCTAAGGGGTCCTTCCAATGGCTCGGAACATCTGTTCCTCTCGGCTTCAGCCTGAAGCCGAGACCTAGACGCGGGTCCTGAAGCTTTCAGCACCCGCGTCTAGGTCTCGGACGATTAAACCCCTTCTAATAGATAAACAAAACTTTTAGGAATTTGTATGATCCATTTGGCCGAGTGGTTTAATCATATGACTAGGAATGCAAAGGTCTGCGGATCAATACTCAGATATCCCAACTTAGATGACTAGGAAGCGAATAAATCGTCAGTATTAATACACTATTCACACATGCATGATGCTGATGCATTATTCATGTATTCTATTACTCCACCATGCGTTGAGTCCTCCATTTTTCTCGCTGTCCCGGCAATCTGAATTTTTGGATGCCTATAGGTCGGAGTCTGGTAGCGTCTATTGAATTCCGGACAATGTGGCTTCCTAGAATTGCGCTTGTCACAAATGATTCAGTCGCATGCGACACGCGCAATTTACAACCATCTGGCGGTCGTAAGGGTGACCCTTAAAGGGTCACACTTAGTCTTTCAAAGCGCAATGTGAGTCGCTCCGCCCAACGCCCAAAACCCGACTGAGATTCATGCTGTTGTCCCCTCACATCTAGGGTTTCCTTTCAAGTACGACTATATGTGTGTTTTTGCCAATGTGTTAAGGAGTTGACAAGTGAGCGTAAGAGTGCAAGAGGGCGGGTAGGATTGTGCTGCTTTTAGTGATCTAGGACATCAAATTTAGTGACACCGTCTGGACGTCCCCGTTCGGACGAGTAGAAGCGGATGGAAGCCGGGGAGTCTGTGCAACTGAATTGTAAATGGTACATAGTGGTGGAGAAGAACGTGAGAGTGGGAACCTGAGGTTTATTTACTCTTCGGTTTTGGCTGTTACTATTTTCATGTTGTACGATTAAGTTTTTTTCGGGTTTTTTCTCTCGCATATGACAGAATACGATGCTGAGTCCTCGTCTAAGATACCTCGATCAGATGGCATAACGTTGAAAGGACTTTTCTTCATGGTTTTACTAGCACTACAGTTTGGTTGTCAACCCCATCTACAGGCACACTTCATTGACAAGTAAGAATTCCATATCTTGGGTCTAGTTTAATATTCTCTACAATCGTACTCGTCAATATGAGCATATGGTTGAAGAGAAATGAAGAAATAATTGAAAAGTTCATAATTGAAAAGTTCATGAAAAGTTCATAAGAAATATGATGAAAAATCAATTGAATACAAGAATAAACTAACCGCCATATTTTAGTATCATATATATTCTCATTGACTCTTTCAGTTCGCTCAACGCTACTACTGTGGTTTTGCTGGTAGAAATATTCAAACTTATGTTTGCAGTTCTGTTCATGATGCTCGAAGGTGACATCCCCCAGAATTTTTCCCTCTCCCTAATTCCCATTTATTTCAGGATCGATCATTGAGTGTATCAAGAGCTGGCGGCCACTCTCGAGCTTAGCTGTTGCGGCCCTGCCTGCGGCTACATATGCTGCACAGAATGTATGCATACAAACGGCCTATCGTAATCTCGACCCACTAGTGTTCAACTTGGTTAACCAAACTAAGTTGTTATGGACTGCGGTAATACTTGGGAAGATTATTGACTTGGTGTTTTCAGTGATAGTGTGTTATGGTAGAACATGCTGAACCTAGGAATAGAGAATATAAAATCTGGTGTGGTTGGTTTTTAAAGCTAGTACTGTCATAGCTCGCTTATGTTGCTATTATAATAATCAAGCGCAATTGGGCTATTGGTTCGATCAGAATAGAAATTGTTGACTATTAATTTGATTGTGGTATTCACAATCACAGTATATATTCATACTTTAATTGGCTGTGGTGAACAACATGAGCGATAATTTTCACGCGCCACGAAATTCAATGGGAATTGTGGTATGGGTCGCATCAGGTTCTCACGTACTTCTTACTTGGCAGAGGGCAGAGTTCTGTGCAGGTTTTGGCCTTATCAATGTTATTCATGTCTGCTGTGTTGATATCTATTGGTAGTAATAGTTTGAGATTATAGCAGTATGTTTGCAGTAGGTGAGCAAACTGGATTGAATGATGAATACGATGAGAAGAACCTCACGTTAGGAATGTTAGCTGTAATATTGTCACCCATATTTGAGTAGCTTATCGGTGGTTTTATGTACAAGATTTCAAGTTGATATGAATAATTGTTTGAGCAGTAGTGCTACTACACGAAATGGAGTTTTCAGATCGCCCGTAGTGTAGATAGATGTATGGAAATTACAAGGTTATATCGAAAGCTCGTATTAAGATGTGGTTAACTCTGTAGTTGTTAAAATAGACGCATATTTATAGCGTAGCATTCACATGATCGTGATAGTTGCCGTTGATAAACGCTGTATTCTCGACTTTGTGAGGATACTGTCGAGCCCAGCATAGAAGTGTGGATTCCTTACATTAGGTTGGTGAAATCCTTGAGGCATCTCGTGCAACATTAGTTTCATCTGTCGCGTCTCTGTGTAATTAGCGCGCGCCTCACTTAAGACGCTTTCATGTGTTGACGTGCAGATTGAACCTCTAGATGTGCCCTTACACTCTCATTATGGTATAGGGAATCACGGGCTGCTGATACAACTCCATTTATTCATCGGGACTGTTCATTTATAATAAGGTTATATCAGCGAGTTTCTTGTCGGGAGTGGGAGCTGCTATTACGGAGCTCGCATTGAGGTCGTATCATCGCAATAGGTAGTACGGGAATATAATGCTTAATTTCATTTAACGAAAATATGCAATTATGATATTGTTTTACAGGAATAATGTTGTGAAAAGAATGTGATTTTCGTGATGGAAAAATATGGTATGAAATTTTTGGGGATTTTTTATTAGAAAATTTTTCAAGATTTTTTCACTGTTATCGAGGAGGAGTTTGGGAATGCTTTTTTGAATGCTCATGTGTACTGAATTTCGTGGCGCGTGACGTTTTTTCTCAGTTACCTTCTTTCTGGAGAACTAGCGATGTATTCAGCAATTCTGATCATTGTTGTCGAGACTGTAGTTCACGGGGAAGTTCCTATGCTACGTCCCAATTTCGTCGCGGGGATTTCATTATTACCAATTTGTGATATGCCCTGTAGAGGTAGATGAGAAGTTACTGTTGTCATTAGTTACTCAAGCAATAGGCGGTATTGTCGTTGGACAAGTCACGAAACATGCTGGCAGTGTAATTAGGTTAGGGATTTTACTCGGGGGAAATTGGAAATTATAATAGAGTTTCGGGTTCAGTTTATATTGCAAGAATTTATATTGATGTTCTTTTGTAGGTCGAATGATGGCTGAATCGTCAGTGACTGGTAAAGTTCATGTGCACACTAAAATTGTACATATTCTCATACAGTGTGTGTATGTGAATTCATATATGAACATATATACGTGATTTTCGTACCTACATCCAGAGTCCATTCTGGAGTCACATATTGCAGCTTATGCTCGTCTTGGTCAAGAGAGACAGAATATCGTTTGGGGGTTTTGTGCAAATGGAAATGTGACTGGAATTTGACTTAGTTGTTTTTCCCCAATTTCTCAAATATCAGGTGCACAAGGGTTTCTCGATAATTGGTGGTATTATCATTACAGCGATCCTTCGGAGTGTTTTGGTGAATGCTCCGTTGAGAACAGAAGTCTGTATGGCGATGCCAGTGACTCTACTTGCTACTTACATGTAAGGCACGTCCCTTATATTCGACTTGATCGTGGATGCAGGTACGCGAAATATCCTCCAGCGCTGAAGTCAAAGTTGAAAGAGAAGTAGAAGTATAAGGAGAGATCGGAATTCTGTTTTTTCACAGCTCATGTGAACGTCAAACGTTCATCCGTGTGCTTTTTTTCTGTTTCAATTCAGTTGGACAAGTTTTGGTGTTGGAGAAACACGGTGTTAATAGTTTGTATTCGTGGTAAAAACGTACAAAGATGTTATGTGAGAAAAATATGTTGATATTGTTCGAGCCACGACGGGATGTACTGGCTCTTGCCAAGTCAGCGGTTGTCCATTGACGCATCAGACTGGAATGTGGTGCAGCGGAATTGATGCGGGCGGCAATAGTGAGAGGGTATTGCAAAGACGAGACTCGTCGGTTCGATCAGTCTGCAACTCGAGAGTTGAAGCAGTTAGTTTAAATGTGGATGGTCTTGTTCAAAGTGTTATTGGTATTGCATGATAGCGTTAGTGATCGTGAAAGGAGACTACGGATGTACTGTTGATTGCCAACGTGTAGGTCGCGGGTTCGATTCCTGGTTACTCCATTTGAGACGAAACTCGTGTATTTGTTATGATGTTCCTCTGGTGTGACCTATTATAACTCAATGCTGGAGTGAATACAGGAAGACTATCTCGAATATGATTCTGTCATTGATACACATCGATCATGAATGCATAAACAAACGCCATTTCTCGTCGATAGCACTCAGGCTGTATGGAGGTGTCGATTTGGTCGGCGATGATCGATTGACCGCGACTGAGAGATGGAGAGCGAGCACTGCTCGTTGACCAGAGAAGATCATTGGTTATTGAGGATCGCACCTATTTCGTATCCGGCCCCTGAGGGTTTCCCTGCTGCTTTTGGAGCTCTCGATACGGCTGCAAACATCGAATAGAAGCCCTCCTGATGAATCATATATCGATCGACTTAGAAGAGTTATGTGCCGAAATGTGGTGTGTGATACAGGTCGTGGGAATATAAATGTGCTATTTAATAACTATATGTCTTGACTCACCCTGTTTCGTGTGTGTACATTGGAGTTGTGTTGTCCAGTCGGCCTTCCAGCGGGTGAGATTCTATCGGTCATTTGACAACACTGAAGGTTACTGAGCATTACTGAACCGTTCCGTATTCGACAAAGTAGGCAAATCGCTCGCATTGCCGATTCTCAACGAGAACAAAGCCCTCTTGCCTTGAGCTTGATGGGATACATTCGCCGGTCATAACTATTGTATTGTGCGCGAAGGGATCGCAAATAAATAGAGAAAAACTAGAGTGCTGAAGAAGTCTCGAGGTCCTACGGCGAAAATGATCAGAATAACGCGAGACGCTCGAATAGCATCACTTTCCACACTGCCACGGGACTTGACTCAAGTGGCACTGTGGCAGTGGTGACGACAGGCTATCACCTTGCTGGCATCTCCGAAGGTGAAGACCTCGAGTCCTGGATAGCTACCGTGTGTCTTCGGTTATCATCCTTGATCACGATGAAAAAATCCTCACTGTCCACAACCCGCTCGACCTGTGGAAGGGAGCTCTGGGAGTTCACCGTGATGACCACATTCAGGTCATCCTTCGTCACAGCTGAATACTGCTGTTTCCCCCTTACTGTCACGACGTTATCTCATGCACGCGTACAATTAAACAATATGAGAGATCGGCCCAGGTGTTGTCGGCAATGGACTAACCCTGGGGTTCGGCTGTCTCCTCAACAGATTCACGGCGGAGCTGCTATACGATAACTCAACTACTTGCCTTCTATTCCGTCATGCTCGCTTGTCAAACTTGCACATTGAAATGCGTAGTGGATCATCTACGCCATTCTATGACTCTTCCCACATGTGGCTTCTTCAGGTCTCGCTGGGGGGTACCTTGGGCCATCGCTCGCCGTCGTTGGCGCTCACATCTCCGATGGTTCTACCATACTGGAATGACTTGGTGGAGGAAGCGGCAAAAACGTTTTCGGGTGCTCTTCTGTCAGTCATGCTGTGCAGGTACTTATTGCGAGCAGCTGCCAAGGACCCCCCCAGACGGCGTGCAATGGTCTCGTCCATGTGTCCACGCGTACCTAGTCTATTTCTCTCATCGCCATCGTTATGTCTTGGACCGGGGTAAATTCATTTACTCAAGGAACTTTGCGATCTCTCAAGGACGTTTTTCTCGCTCGCCCTCATTTTTTCGCGCTCGCCCATTTGACAACTCTCAAGGAATTTTGACAATCCTCAAGGATCAGAACCATCACTTGGATAAGGCCCATCTCCTAGGTAAGAGCCGTCGGGTTTCTGGCTTCCCGTCGGGTTTCTGGCTTCCCCTCGGGTTTCTGGCTTCCCGTCGGGTTTCTGGCTTCCCCTCGGGTTTCTGGCTTCCCGTCGGGTTTCTGGCTTCCCCTCGGGTTTCTGGCTTCCCGTCGGGTTTCTGGCTTCCCCTCGGGTTTCTGGCTTCCCGTCGGGTTTCTGGCTTCCCGTCGGGTTTCTGGCTTCCCCTCGGGTTTCAGTCGGGATTTCACCTGCAGTGAGGGTTTTTTTAAAGAACTTGAATAAGAGCCCTCACTTCAATAAGAGTCATTACTCGGATAAGAGGCATCGGGTTTCCGGTTTTCCGTCGGGTTTCGAGTTGGGATTCTCACTTGCAGTGAGGGTTTCCTTTAAAAAACTTGAATAAGAGACATCACTTGAATAAGAGTCATTACGCGGATAAGAGTAATTACCTTACGTCGACAACACTCGTATCACTGCAGAGTCCACTGAATTGAGACCAACACGACACAAAATCTTATTGGGGTTATTTTTTAAGGTGCATGAAGCTACTAGCTCGAATTCTATCTTGCTGGTAAATAGCTGACCGTCAGAAATCACAGATTGTGATTCACAATCTAACGAAATTTTTGAACCGAGGAGGGGTCCTTCTGATACGCTTCGACATTCTCCTGCCGTTATCTAATTGCAGCACTACAACACGCAATGATCGATAATATATCATTCATTCGGTCGTTAGGCTCAATACTACCTGCGTCTGTCGCTCTGATCGATGAGGCAAGTGCTCGGAGTTTCTTCGTACGACGCTCAGAACTGTCGGTTATAGAAGGGTTCGCTTGAAGCGGCGGGCGTCTTGAAGGCTTGCCTGAGAGGAAAAAGAAGATAGCTGTATTTACCGACTCTGCCTAGCCCGCTCCTTACTCAGTGCTAAATCTGAACTAACGATCATGCTAACATCCTCTTCTACAGCGGAGTGTGGATCTAAGTATTAAATCCATTGGCTTCTGTGACATTCTCCTCATCCGCCGGCTCACCAATAAGCGAGACAAGCGTTGCAGGATTGTGTGATTGCAGTATCCTTCCTTCCTCCGGTGTGTCATCTTCCACTCGTGGGATGAAGGCTTCTCCTGGGATGAGACACTGGAACGCTGCTGATGTTCGTCAACTTACCAGGAGACCACAAAGGCAACTTGTTGCCCCGAACTGCCTCTTCTGCTGCTGAGTATTCTAATAGTTGCCAATCTGGCAGAATTTCATTTTGTTGAGCATACTCTCCGCCTGCTGAGCATGATGAACCTAACCGCATGCCATCTTCGTTGCTAGGGTACTGTTTGTGATTCATCGTTACATACCTCCGCCTATGTTTGCTCCTTCCATGTATTTCGCTCTCCTGCTAACCACAGGCGATCCTTCCATTCTAATGTCGCTCGGGTGCTTCGATAAAGGCCCTCGGCTTTTATGTGGTCTTCCTGCCCAGTTCACTTGCGGCATATTGACTACCCTCACAGTTGTTGGAATACTATTCTCCCCATCCCTGTGCGCAACTAAACGTCCAGCCATGACGCTGTGATGGCACTGCGAGAATTTCGCGAACCCTGCGCAACTGCAGAGGGCTCTCTACTGCACGCCACACACGGTTGGAGGCACTACCACCAGATGTACTTGAAGTATTCTCTTGTTAAAGGCGACCACCGATCCGGCCCCATGCCCGTCCCACCTCCCCAAAGCTAGCTCCACTCTTTTCATGGCTTCTCCTCTAGCTAGGGGTTCCCTCTGCGAGCTGGTTATGCAGAAGACTCTATAGCCTTGCGGTAAATTGTCTCCAACGTTCACTTCCTCACAAATTCTACTTTTCTCGTTCGCTCCCTCTTCCGTCAGCTGTTGAAGGCGAATTAACGCTTTAGCCTCCATCGCCGCGTGAGCTGTCTCCATATGGCCCATGGATGCACTTGTCACTAGACCGTTACGATTAGTCACGCCACAGACAGACAGATAACTCCCTACCTCCCTGATGAGCCCTTTCTGACCCCCTAACGCTATCGTCCGAGATCGCTCGACGAAAGAACCATGAAATTTCGAAAAGATTGATTCTGCTGCGTTGTTGTACCAGGGTCTTGCTGCAACGGACTGTCGCTTCTCCTCCTCTCGAGCTAGAGCCAGAGGACATTCGTGATGAAAGGCACCCAGTGTCTCCTCCTTTCTCCAGGAAACCTCAAAATGCTCCCGTGCACTTTGCCCAAATTGCCAATCAAGTTCACGAAGGCAAACTTCTAAATATGCCTCTTTGACTCGTTGTCCGGCACACTGATATAAACCAGCTATGCATTCCTTGGCGTAACTAATCAATTTGTCCTTTGTGGTGCATGGCGGCAATATCACCGTCTTCGGTATCCTTTCTTGTAAGGAGTCTTCACTCTCCGCTCCGCTCTTTGTATATTCCGCTAACGCCCATAGCCTGATCGATACATAGCACAATAGCGTAAAAGTAGATCTAAGTGCAGCTCACATATATCCTCACCTCGTCGCGTTGCTAGTATGGTTGGAACCCCAACAGCTGGTGGAGAACCCGTTGGCCTTGGACCCTACAGTACACTCCTTACGACCCTTAAGCTCAAGGATGTATCTGATTTAGAGTTCGTCAGCGTTAAGGACATCGAGGAAGCACTTCCCGAGGACGCTACATTGCAACATAAGGTAGATTGCCTACGCCTCCTCAAGCAAGCCAAGGCTAATCGTCACCGGTCTTCTTCGGTCTACTCGTCTGAATCGACCTCAACATCCATTCTAGCATCTGCGACTACAACAAGCACAACTGAGGACGCTAAGTCTCTAGCAGGAGTTCTACGCCTCCAACCACCAGACGGCAAGGTATGGCAAGGCACCTCGGACAAGCGTCCAGCCACAGCCTTCCTCTATAGAGTAGCCGAGTCTGCTCGACTGGCAGCGCTCAGCGAGATGGATACTTGGAGATATTTGACTACGGTATGTATGCAGCAAATTCAAGCCCGAGAGCTTGATAACTACCTAGCCAAGAACATCGCCTCCGATGCTACCATACTCGATCGACTCCAGTCCGCAGAGCATTGGTTTAACAACCGTTGGTCTATCACTAACAACGTGGATAAGATCTATGCTCAGCTCCGAGATATCAACCACACTACTTTTAAGAATGTCGAAGCCCTACACAGCATCATTGTAAATTTGCAACAACATGCACGCTATCTCAACCATGAGATACCCCTTACGGCTTTACGTCGAGCCTTCCTAGATGGTCTTCCAGTTTGGCTGCGACAACCACTCCTACAAATACACCCTCAAGCAACTACCCCCCTCAATGTCATGGTGGATTGGTGTATCTCTTATGAAGAATCTAGTGGTTACAAACAAGGGAGTCAGAGTGCACCTACACAGCACTCGCCAACTAACATATGTCGTCTCAACCTTCAAGGTCGATGTACCTATGGCACTCGATGTAAATTTCTACATGCAACCCTACCTACTACTACTGCAATTACTACCACTACGTCAATGCCCCCAGCTGAACCCGCCACTACTACAACGGTTCGGGAGCCCTGCAGGAAGTTCAAAGCTGGAACCTGCATCTTCGGCGACAAATGCAAGTACTCTCATGCAACGACACAATCAGCTACAACAGGCACGGGCAATTCATCGTATGCTACTAATACTTTGACTACAGTGCCCACTCCGCAACCTACAACTACTACTATGGCACAGTTCAGCCTGCACAAGACCCCACATTGCCTGGTCACACTACCAGATCACAATGCTACGTCAAGTGAGAAGTATGTTGCGTTGATCGACACAGGCAGTTATGAGAGCATGATCTCTCATAAGCTTGTCGCCGAACTTGGTCTACCTATGAAGTATCTAGACGTGCCCTACACAGCCTACATTATGAATGGCGAATGCATTATGTATCATGCAACTGTTACACTTACATGGCGGTTCGCGGATAGCACCGACATCGAGATCAACTCCACCTTCCTGGTCTCCCCTCGTCTACCCGAACCATTCCAATTCGTATTCGGCTCCGACTTGCAAAATTCTAAGGGGTTCTACTACAACCCTGTCATCCAGAAGCTGGTTATTGTTGGGGAAATTCCCCCTGTACAGCATCCCGATGACGATGGTGCATCAGGCTCTGCGGTCGAGCTAAGTCTCACAACAGCCTCGGATTCATCATTCGTCTTGCAGAATTCAGATACTACCGGGCGAGATAATCTACGAGCTAGTAAATCTGAGAAGACCAATCTCACTGAGGCACCCTCACCTTCCGAGACCACAGTCGTTATGGAGACTCCCCACTTCATCATAACTGCTACCC
>NW_003210279.1:38363-39691 GCF_000006405.1 Perkinsus marinus ATCC 50983
TTTGGCTCCTACAACCGATGACGATGACGGCTTTATGTACCTTACCACGACATATTATGGCGTACGAGGATCGAAAAGGGCACGACCCGTATTCCCCTTCAGGAAGCTCAATGATGCGACCGTGCAACTTCTCAAGGACTGCCCTGTCCGACAAGATCCGTTGTACTCCATTCTTGACGCTACAAGAGGGTATAGCACTCTGAAGCTGATGGATGTCTCGGATGCATTCTTCCGCATCCGGACGGGGCCCAACTTACGACAAATAATGACGGTGTTTATCGACGGTCAGCGATTCTTTTTCTGCAACCTACCCTACGGGCCTAATTTTTCGCCATTCGTCCTACTCGCATGTATGTCCCATATTTGTACCACCGCGAAGTCACCTTACAACATCAAATATTATATGGACGATGTCGCTACGGATCATCCACATCCTCAACAGCTGCAGCAGCTCTTCGACAAGTATCACTTCCCTACTACTCTGGTCGACGTATCTACAGTTCAAGTTGCCCCTTTCTTAGGGCTCCAAACTGTCGATCATGGCCGCTCCCTTCGCTATAGCGACAGAGGATGGGCGAGTTTCGTTACTCACGAGCTTCCTAACAACCCATCCTTGCGGGACGCACTAACATTGCTAGGGAAGGTTATGTCTCTTCCCGAGGTCTTGCCCTTCTTCTTACTGCCAATTCGCAATTTACTACAGTCTCAAGTGGCGAAATGCCGCCATCTTCTTTCGTCTTGGGATGCAAAACTATCACCAAACTTATTGAATATGCTGCGAGAATTCCATGAAGCTTTCAAAGAAGCCACCCCTCCGATCATCCACCGCCACATCGACGTCACTCTCCCTATTGAGATATATACTGACGCCGGTGCTTACTGCGGGTGTTACCGCTTCTACCAAAACGGTGAAGAAATTCTCCGAGGCCAACACACTTTCACGTCGACAGAGGTTGCCCTCCATATAAACTGCAAAGAATTAATGATGGTCCTACTAGCGATGCAGAGATTGGCCTTACTCGAGATGCGTATGGATTCTCTATTTAAGGATATCAACGTTCTCGTGGACAGCAAGACTGTTCTTTCAGTTCTACAACACGGTCGTACCAATGCTGGTCCAATGCAAGTGTACATGGAGAAGAAGCTCCGCTTGCTCCGAGAACTTATGGGAGAACGGCTCAATACTATATGCTTCACCTATGTCGAGACTAATAGCAACTTGGCAGATATTGGTACCCGTAATGATCTCCACAAACGTCTTATCCAACTGAGAGACTCCGAAGCTCTTGAGCATGACGGCGTGCAACCTATACAAGCTGCTGTCATCC
>NW_003210279.1:39791-43759 GCF_000006405.1 Perkinsus marinus ATCC 50983
GACGCCGACCCTGTGGTCAAGAAGATCTGTACAAGACCCGACCAATCTTCACTGAAGTATACTAGAGAAGAACTGGGACAGTACTGCCGTGAACGAGAAGAGCTTCTTCGTAAAAACATCATTGTTGGCGATTCTACCGGTTTGGCTTATCTGAGTGGCACCCAACGCATCTATGTTCCATCGCAAATACAACATGCGCTACTTCAAAGATACCACGATTACTACGCTCATCCGGGGCGGAAAGCTCTTTACTATTTAGTCTCTCGTCATTGGTGGTTCCCTCGGATGTCCAAGGTCTGCAGTAAATATCAGTGTCTACCGTGTATATTATGCAAGTCGTATCATAATCGTAAGATATTCGGACACCTCCCACAACCCCGCAAACCGCTCTCCTACCTGGCCATCGACTTCACCGGCCCCTATGGTGATACTAGATACCCTTACGCAGTTACAATATCGGATATGTATACTCGGCTCTTCCGAGTCTATCCGACGGAGCATCCTACAACAGATAGTGTCTGTAAAGCCCTTGAAGACTGGAAGATTTCATATGGCCAATACCCTGAACTATTGATGCACGATAACGACAAGGCCTTTTCTGATCGGTTTGCTCAATGGTGTGCTGATAGATGTATCCAGGAGGCCCGGACGGCTATTTATAGTCCGGAGTCTAACTCCGCTGCAGAGCGACCCCATCGTACCTTCCATGATGGGATACGAGCATGTCTCTATTCCTCTGGTGAGAAAGATTGGACCCTACACGCGGACTCCGTCGTCTACCGTATGAACGCCACCAAGAACTCCACTACTGGTGAATCACCCTACTCTATGCTGCTCAACATTATTCCCCGCTGTCCTTTCTTTCAATCTCATATGTCCAATAATAGCTCATCTTTCTCTACTGAGCACGTCTGCTTATTTCCGGTTGGTACGGTTGTTGCTCGCAGGGTCGAGCAACCTTTGAAGCTAGCTCCACGTTACGAAGGGTCTTATGAAGTACTGGCAGAAGTTCGTCCTGGTACTTTCCGCATCCAGAGACTTGGCGCCACTTCACCCCCTATAGACGTGAAGCAGGACCGCCTGAAAGCATATCCAACATCTGATCTTATTCAACACTTCTAATATCAGTCTTATTCCCCATACAGTCCATTGCTTTCAGACGTGTAGCAATGAGCGCTGTTGCTGTTTTTGTTCATCTCTTTCTTTCTTGCTGCATCTACTAAACCATTGTAAGCTTCGAGGGGGGGGGACGTGTAAAGAGTCTTCACTCTCCGCTCCGCTCTTTGTATATTCCGCTAACGCCCATAGCCTGATCGATACATAGCACAATAGCGTAAAAGTAGATCTAAGTGCAGCTCACATATATCCTCACCTCGTCGCGTTGCTAGTATGGTTGGAACCCCAACAGCTGGACTCTCTCCGCTCCGCTCTTTGTATATTCCGCTAACGCCCATAGCCTGATCGATACATAGCACAATAGCGTAAAAGTAGATCTAAGTGCAGCTCACATATATCCTCACCTCGTCGCGTTGCTAGTATGGTTGGAACCCCAACATTTCTGCAGCCTCATCAGCGTGAAACTTGCACCTTATCGACGTGATACCTTCCAGGCTAAGTCCCGTTCCAGTAACTATCCCCCTCGAGGAATCAGAGAGAAAATGTGTAACCCTTCGCACCGCGTTATCACCGCAGAGGCTAGATATCAAACTGCGTAGCCTTCCTAGCAGCCATGCCACTGCTCCCTGCGACTCAGTCTCGGTTATTCCGGCGATCAATGGGACAAGGCTCCATCTATACACCGCTCCACTCCTCGTGTCCAAGCTGAGCATACATGCTCCAATCAGAAGCACACCGCCGCAGCCCCTCAAACTGCGGAAGTGCCCGTCAGCTCCAAGACATTCCGATCTCGAAAGGGCTGGGAGGTTCACCCCGCCGCTTCGTTGGCGAATCCTCACCGAATAAATTGTAAATATTCACAATGCATGATTTGCTCAGAACACACGCCGTCACTGTTTGCCTGCCACTATGACTACTGGTTATCTCTTGACCCAGAGAATATAGCTCACCAAGCAAGCGGCAATTGATTCGATTGTCGACACTTGTACTATGCAGCTCAACTGCCATCGCCCTCATCATCTCCGGGGTTAAAGGAACGAACCCTTGCCGTGCAATTTCGACCCTTAATTCATTCTCATCTAGCAATTTGACTGACCCTTTTTCCCTAGCGTATCGACGACAGTTAGCAACATGACCATATATCTTCTGTTCACCCTTATCAATTTCTTTGACAAATTCGTCCCATTCGCCACCAAATTTAGATTTAATCTACAGGGATTCGTTAATATATCGACCACCTCACACTCCCCTTACATTCGCCAGTACTTTCATTGGTTTGGTGTGCTGAGCTTGAGCCTCTATTTCATGTTTAATCCTGGGCGGGAGAATCAACTTCTTGCTGCTACTGGTCTCGACCTTCCCGCTTCCGTGCCCTCGATTTCCAACACAGACGTCTATCATCTGCCCATCATTGTTGAATTTCACTTTTAATCCATGCGTGGGCACAACACTAATGAAGGCGTTTTCTCTGCTATAAACAATGAACACATTCCCCTCAGCAGCTACACGGCGTGTAGTACACGCCAACTTGCTGGTACATATCGGTCATAACAGTTCTCCAAGGCTACATCTCTCCATGCCAAAGCTCGCGTATCATCCATACGATTCTATCACGTGCCCCCTCTGACTAACCAGCTAGCGTTGGGTCGATCTACGAAATTAGTCATTTTTCAGCACTAAATGCAACGCCTATTTCACTACGAATCTTCTGTTGAGAATCTCAACTTGAGATGTACTTTATTATTGAATTATAGCGCCCAAAATAGACGGACCGACCGTCCGTCACGGGCGTCCAGGTGCTACACGATAAACGGATGTGTGATGAATATTGCGTATGTCACAGATCGAACGAAGTGATGCCGAGTTGAACTATTTGCAAGCAAGAACCAGAGCAAAAACTGGTTCATAGTATCCAGGATTTGTCATCTACCTGCCTCGTCCCAGAACTAGGCAGGGTACTAGTCCTGCGTCGTGACACGGAACATACCTTGATTGTGAGCTTGCGCTCGCCCACCGTGACGTGACGGCCCGAGCGAATGAGAAATGGCGTTCCGCGTTCATTGCGTTCTGCGTCGGGCTCTCGGGATTCCATAAAGTTATTGCCTAGAACTGTCTATTTCGATGCTCGCAGTCTAATCTTGGGTCGAATCTTAGGGTTTCTCTGTGATATAGTATGCTCGCCATGCGAACACTCTTCCTCTCAACAACTTTACCCTTTCTAGCCGCCCAAGCGGGAGAAACTATTCAAGAACAATACCTTCACTATGAGTTCCACGTCGAGACTAGGCTCCATTGTATTGAAGGTTTACGCGACGCTAAAGGCTTCCCGTCAACTTGTGGCAAGTCTGTCGCTATGGAGACGGCCGGGTTGACCCTCCCTGGCATGGAAGATGGCATTTTAACGACGAGGTCTCATGTTATCATCACAAGTGATGGTTCTGAGGTTACCGTAGAAGCTCACCCAAGCTATCCCTACCAGTACTTCATGAGGACTACGGCCCACCACTCGACAACCGTTGAACGACTCATGAACGGTGAAGCTATTTTCGTGGGCAGCCAAGCTCCTTCCACTGATACGCCGCCGATATCGCCGAGTTCGTTGAAGACGCTTGAAGAAGACGGGTGGACTTTTCATGGTACCTCTGTGAAACACCGCAAGAAGATCAACAAATGGGTTAAGCCAAGCCATCATGGTGTAGACCCCGCGACAGGCGTTAACTATTCTGCTATTTATATGGCCAATCTGGGACCAGACACTTGGACGCTCCACACTAACGAGGATAATACGGAGCCGGTGAGGATCGTGGCCACTAATGCTAGACATGGTCACGTAATTCACCAGGAGATGCGTT
>NW_003210279.1:43859-48218 GCF_000006405.1 Perkinsus marinus ATCC 50983
TCGGGGACTAAGTACTGATTGCAGCTAGCCTTATCACTGTTTTTTCATCTATACACGGTTTACGCCTCCTGCGCACAAATACACGATTGTTCATAACTCACCAGTGTCGCCGATACTGAAGTTGCCCATATGTTTAGCGTAAAGAGAACAAGTCGACAGTATTTTAGCGAGGTACTTATACAAGGCTACCGATTCCGATGTTAATAACATCTCCTGAAAGCCACCACACAGTGTCCATCAACACATCATCAGCACGAGACCACCCTCAATAGTGTATCAAGAAGTTGCTGGAAACTTGACATCACTGTCTCCAGAGAAGCGGCCTTCGGAGCAGCGATACCGTTGTGATCGTTATTCGCCGACGATGATTCCAACATCTGCAGGAACCTGCGGCGACCCACTGTTAGATCCCCTCAAACATAGTAGTGGGTCTACGTCTCAAATCTGGGCTGAATGACCTCAGTCGTAGCGTAGTAGACGTAATTCGTCACGAACTGCTTCATACGGCACAGCAGCACCGACGAGTCGAATACAGCTTGTAGACCTTCACAGCGATGAACAGTGTTGGAGGAATATACGCTTGCTTTCCTCAACTTATTTTGGGAGTTTCCTCACTAATTACACAACTTTACACACAAACTCGGGTGAAATTTCCTCGAAATTTCCATATTGTCATCACCAACACATGTAGCCGACCATGTGCATTTTTCCCCCCACACTGATGATGGACTCATCAGCAGTTCGTCACCTTCTGTGTCTTGTCCAGGGGAATAGAAAGGCTTCGTAGATTGAAAGTCCAACCACACTTGAGAGAGCCTATTCTGGACCCATCTGAAGTGAGCAACACTGTCAAGTCGGGTTTATAACCATGCACTCACCGGCAATAGCAAAGGTGTCGGAAAATAACTTGTAGTTTAAACACCGCAGGTGTTGACAGGATCAGTGATAGTGGCCATTTAACTTCTCGTAGTCCCAGTGTGAAGCACCTGAGCACAAACAGGAACTATCGTGCAATAATTTTCACCACGCTTTCCTAGGTTTTCGATTGGCACTGGATCATCATATCTCTACTTGAAGTAGGGTGGGAAAATATGCACATGAAAAATATGGGAATTCTGAGGAAATTTCGAGAGGTGCTCATTGGTGTCTCTACAATTCTACCCGAATTCATGCGTAAACTTATATGATTAGTAAGAAAACTTCCAAGCTCAGCTGAAGTAACCGAACATATATTCCAACACCGATTTCAAGCGCGCTCAAAAACACCATACTAAAATGCAAGTAGAATCCCACCGTCAGGAACAACCGCAAAGAACCCTACCTGATCCCCGTAGGCGCTCTAGAGGCGTCAGCACTGCGCTGTACTATCGTATATGGCGTATAACTCCTAGACGCGAGCCTGTGGGGAAACACTCCATCACATCGATATGTAATATGAGATTTACTTCCTAGGAGTCTCCTCAGTGAGGAAGGTGTGCATACAGGCAATCATCTCCCCACAATGCGGATCAGCGTGAGTGCCTACAACGGCTGAGCTGAGCTCAGGAGTTATACAAGTTCGCGTAGAAGTGCATAGAAACTGATGATAATTTCCTTTACTGTCATCAACACATTTAGTTGACCATTTGCATATTTTTCCACACTAGTCGGGAATGAGAGTAATAATGAACACATAAAACGTCTGCACGCATAATATCATTTACTCCTTTAGAATAACCAGTTATACAAATGCATGTCCATCATAGAATATACATTACGAATATGTACCAATATTCATGCATAACATACATTCAACGAATTCATCTACACTGTTTGCAAGAGTGTGCCTGATAAATATGCACATTTCCAATGACATTAATACCAGCGAAAGCTGCGACAGATCTCGATTAAAAACTTCTATTATAAGCTCGCCGCAGCACTCAATGTGACGTCAAAATCTTCAAGATCGTACGAGGAAGGGGAAGCGCTAAACTTACTGCTAACATTCGATCGTATTGCAAAGTCGAGTAGAGTGTTGATCCTGTTCATATCAATCGATTCGACCAGCTGCGTCTCGAGTTCCTCTCCCGCAGAGTCCAGGAAATGCGATAACCAGTCACTTCTCGCAAGAAGGAAATGTGAGTGGATTGATGACAAGCGGCCCTGACAATCCCACCATAAACATCATTGTTATAGACACCAGACATCATTCTATGTAGCTGAGGAAAATACACTGTCTCTGATTGGAAATTTTTCGCACTATTTATAATATCTTTATATAGCGGAGTTTTACCCGTGATGTGAAAAACACTAGCGAGAAACATATTTTACGAATACTTCATACTGCGAATATCGCGTTTTTCACAGAGTATCACGCCACTTCACGTAAAACGAATGGAACTCACCTTGAGATCAAGTGAATCCACGAAGTATGCATACAGCTGCTCAGCGGCCCATTTCCTCGCCTTATCAACCAGAATGGCCAGAGCCCGGCGCCAGGCTTCCTCCATCGCTGTACCCCTACAACAGAGGTACATCATTGAATTCCTCACATGTTGGGCAATTTACGGTAACGAGCACAACTTGACAACGTCGTCTGGTGGTGCTGGCAGGAACGTATTCGTCTTAAGGACCTGAGTACTTTCCTCCAAATCGTCGATACCAAGCAGCAGCGAATATTCACCCGGAGAGCCCGACCGCCCTCGAGAATTTTCCTCTCCATATTGTTCGTAATGAAAAATGGCATGAGCTCAGTGACCACCATGAATCTTTCATTCCAGAATCTGCCATAGGGAACCGTACAAGACGAACAGCGACATTCAGTCAAGTTTCAACCGTTTTTTGGCGTAACACTCCGTGAGAAACGCGATATTCGCACTATGCAATAGTCGTGAAATATATTTTTCACTGCTGTTTTTCATAGCACGGGTGAAACTCCGGTGATAACTACTTCTCAGCTTCAGACGAATTGCACAGCATATCGGGTGTAGTGTCAACTATAAGAAACTCTTGCTGAGATAATGGCGCCGTCGATGTGAGCCTGATTCAATGACTAATATGTAGTTCACAGAGAGCACTTCTTTTACTTTCCCTGCAACATCCAATCGAACAAGAGATCCAAAAATGGTGACACGGTAGCAGAAAGTAGTCGCGAATGCAACGCGTTATCTGATAAAATGATATCAACTTGTTGGCACATGTTCAACTACGTTTTTTACGACAATATGAAAATTGTGATAAAATTTTACGTAAATTTCAACCCGAGTTCATATGTAAACCTCTGAGCTCAGGAAAACGAACATATATTCCTTCAACAGCGCTCTCACCATGCATGGTAATTCTCTGGTCATGTATAGAATCAATAATAGCTCCGCCGCGCTGATGCCAGCATTTCCGCAGCACCCTGCAGACCAACTCCAACTCCTGACTAGTGCGTAAAAGGCATAACCTGAATACGATGGAGCCTGTCGAAACAAGGGGAGAAAAGAATTGTATTCAATCTTTCAATTTGACAACTTTCTGCGAAACTTCTCCCATCTTGAGCCGATATTTCCTATCACATCACACGAAATGAGAGAATTCAATTCCTTACTTCACCGCGCTTAAGCTCATATCCATATTCGCATCAACCTTCGTACGTAACTCGGCAACTCTGACATATATGTCTGCTATCTGATCAACAAAGCCACTATACCACGCCCTCCGTCATCACGACCTACAAGACTGTTGAGCTCCTCACACAGGCCTTCACAGATCGTTCCGAAGCCCCAACCCTCGTGCTCCTGAGAAGCTATGATAGTAATAAAAAAGGTGCTCAAATCTGGGAGGAAATTATAGTGGAGCTTTGCCCGTTTTACGTGAAACGGCGTAATACTTGGTGAAAAACCCGAAATTTGCGCTATGCAGTAGTCGTGAAATATGTTTTCCACTAGTGTTTTTCATATCACTAGGGTGAAGTTTCATCCATGATATTAAAAACACTAGTGAACAACATATTCACATTTCACTTCGCGAAAAAACGCATGTAAGCAGTGAATAACACGTAAAACAGTGTTTTACGTGATTTGGGATAATTTGTCTGGTGTAATTCGCCAAGTATTTTCAATTCACTTCATATCGCGTTTTTCACATAGAGTATTACGCCATCCCACGTAAAACAGGTGAAGCTTCGCATAATTTTAGAATTTCAGATTTTTCGCTAATTTTCCAAACTAGTCTTCGAACAGCTATATCTGTGGAGGTCTACGGTCGAGTTTCAAACCTTCACTCAACCTAGTTTTAGAAAAATTCGCGGGGAAAAAAACTAAAATTCCAAAATTTCCTGAGTACCATATAATAGATCAATACGTGCTCAATGACTATCTACGCCGATTCTGAGAT
>NW_003210279.1:48318-49838 GCF_000006405.1 Perkinsus marinus ATCC 50983
TAGCATCTGGGTGGCGACTTGTTGCAGGGAAATATCACAACCATTGACACCACATAACATCAACCGAACACGGTTTTCCCATGGGGTCCTAGGATAGACTAAATTGCCGAGATAATACAGTTTACTTCAGGATGCTATACACAATAGAAAGACTACTCTATATCGATGACTCCCGACAACCGAGCTTACACGTGCGACTACCATATTGAGCTCAACAGTTTCCTCACTAATTATAGGAGTTTATATACGAATTCGGGTACAAGTGTACAGAAACCAATCGAGATTTTTTTTCCAAAATTTCCTCAGAATTTCAATATTTCCCGCAGTCGGCATATTTTCCCACACTGCCATATACGTTCACATTATAACCAAAGTATAGTTAACACTATTTGTGATTCACGAAACCGACTATTCACGAAACCTACCCCGAAGCTGCTGTGCTCCTATGTGTAGTTTTATGTGTTATATGCGCTGACCGTCCGCCCAGCATCGCCCCGAAAATTTCCAACATCAATATCTGCATACCACAAAAATACACGTGAAATTATCAAGGCACGCTACCCTTTCCTGCACTTCGACTTGCATTGTGGAAAAATCTATTCTTGGTAGTAGTGGGACGAATGGCCACGGATCTGCCAGAATAAAACTATGTGATGCACTTCATAACTTCACTGCCGAAAAACCATCGAAGATAACAACTATATTCCTTATAAACTCATTTATGCATATAATTTACTACACATATACAACGAAAGTACTGTAGTGGAGTTTCACCCGTTTTACGTGGAGTGGTAAAAAACCCGATATTATTGCTATGCAGCGGTTTGAAAAAATATGTTTCCACTAGTGTTTTCCATATCACCGCTGAAACTCCAATATATACTACATATACATCTATTTTCTATGGAATACTATCCGTATAAAATAAACCATTATATGACAAGACATGATATCCATGATTTACTACTATGATAACTACTCGTCAATAAGAGATAGAGTACAGAAATTATTATAAATACATCCACGCTCGTGTTTTTATACTGCTCAATGGAGTTTCACGACCGTGATATGAAAAACCCCAGTGAAAAATATATTTCACGACTACTGCATACCAAGAATATCGCTTTTTCACCGAGTTTTACACCACTTCACGTAAAACTCGGTAAAAAACGCGGAATTCCCGGTCTGCAGTAGTCGTGAAATAGGTTTTTCACCAGTGTTTTTCACATCACGGGTGAAAAAACTCTATTATAAATCAATCAATTTTATATTCCTTATACCACACCATCCCCAAATATTCATACAACATATCCTTAGCTCATCCACAATTCATAACCATTGCCTATTTCTCGCATTCCACGACCACCAAAAAATTTCAGTTTCGCTCGTTATCAACAACAACATGACCAATGCAGTTTCAGCCGTTTAACGTGAAGTGGCGTAGTACTCGGTGAAAAACGCGAAATTCGCGGTGATATGCAGTAGTCGTGAAATATGTTTTTCATATCACGGTCGTGAAA
>NW_003210279.1:49938-131171 GCF_000006405.1 Perkinsus marinus ATCC 50983
AATACGACACTGCTTACTGTTGCATCCCCTTGATATGACGTCGAAGGAGTAGCCACTGATACAACGAAGTCGCGTGCTGCTGTGGCTAGGCTGTCTCGAACCATGATACTATTATATTCATATCTCACTAGTCCCTATGAAATCTGCATACGACTTCGATAAACAAGAAGTCATTCATGAATCCATAGTCTTCCCAAGGACAAATCATTATGAATTTTCCACACGGCTAAGAACATTTCCCCCTTATTATCACACCCTTGAGAGCGTTATTTCTCGAAACTGGATGAGCCTACCTGCATCCTTGCCATACCGTCTAGCTGCCGCTTTAGAGACCTCGTCAGCAGCAACACCCTCTAGGTCCGACTTAGCCGATGATAACCCAGAGAGGACCTTAGCTAGTCCAGTCACAGCAGCACTACCGACCTGACCACCAACAGAATACTACTACTACTACTACTACTACTACTACTACTACTACTACTACTACTACTACTACTACTACTATTATTATTATTACTACTATTACTACTATTACTACTACTACTACTACTACTACTACTACTACTACTACTACTACTGTAATCGATAAATGATACAAAAATGCAAACAGCATGCTTCAAACAAGATGATATATATACATGCTCAACTATGAAAATTAAAATCGTTACAGAACTTGACACGGAATGTCTCCACCAATACTCCGCTATCGCTGTTGATTTTCTCCGGGCCATACTGAAGACAACGTTAGTTCATTTTAGACTACAACGTGTGAATGAATGTCGTACACAGGTGTTGTCAAATTCTTGTGATACTACTCGTCTTCCTTTCCTAACCCAGCGGATGGTTTATGATTACTCTATCGATCATAAATTGAAGACCACTTGTCCAGTTGTATTATCCCAACACTACTACTCTCAATATCTCTCATGCATATTTAACAAGTACCTTCCTACCCCCGAATCGACATGCACTATAACCACCAAAATGTGAATTACACGTCATGAAGAAATACCCGAACTATATAGACACTTTCTCCAGCGCTCTACCGAGTTCAAACTTAATTTATTTCCCACAGAGTTCACAATGTTTTCTATATCCCTACTTTATCAGCAGCAGTGAAGTTATCATCATCCTTCATCTCCTCTCGCAAGCCCTGTAACTACCAACAACAACAGCAGCACCCTTACGTTCCATCACGCCCAACACTGCTACTTCATCCCCTACCGCTGAGCTCCCCGCGCGGACTATATAACCTCCTACTGTTCCCACTGCCGAGTTAGCCGCTGATGCTATCGCTCCTGTAGCTGTCTTCAACCCCTCTGAAATATCAACTCGATGCCAATCGAAAAAAAATGCCCTCTATCTCATTCAAATATTTACTCCCGATGAGTGTTCTAGATCAACATAGTCTTCACCCTTCACATTGGCATTCCCCATGAACTCCATGAAAATCTTGAGCAGAAACGACCACCCCTACCAATAACAGCTTTCGCGTCTTCGTTATCATCACTCGAGCCCGGCTCCTCCACTACTGCTGAGTCTTCAGGGAACGTATAATCTGAAATCTCAGAGAATTATGGTTAAATTACTACGAGAGGAATCACATTGCATTCATATAAACTTCATTACACATCGAGTAAAGAGATTTCCGATTAACATAATAATGGAGTTTCACCCGTTTAACGTGAAGTGGTGTAATACTCCACGAAAATTATAGGACGCATATGTTTTCCGCGACAACCGATAACGCACTTGTTTTCCGCGATGTGAATTGTGAAATATATTTTTCCCTAGTGTTTTTCATATCACGGGCGAAACTCCACTACACTGTGCGTGCGCCTTCTTCTTGCAAATGCATGACAATTTGATTTCTCGGAAAATACGGCCAATTTTCATCTAATCTTCAGCATATAACAAGTAGGAGTTTGGTTGGCCAAATCGAACTCCCGATCGATTCATTGCGGCGTGTGCTAAAATGACCGTGCGCATGCGTGCAAATTCTTCAAGCAATTCTGTTTTCCGCAACCCAATATAACCCGTGAATCCTCTCATGAACTCTTCAAGTCGTCCAGCGCCAGATTGGATACACTGTGCAGCCCAGTCGCTGTTGTCCAATATCCCCGCTGCAATACTGAGCAGGGGGGAAGCACTCAGGGGAGGTAACAGGCACCGTAATAAGCTTACTCGTCGGGGCTCGGCCAGTCCTCATCGGAGGTGGTCATATCCTCATTAGATGATTCACATGCTACTCCATCATCCTCATGGGAGCTACAGGACTTTGCTGTAGCGGACTTCCCATGGGCATCACCATCATCACCATCACGCCTGAGCCGAAACACTACTGCTTGGAGGTCACAAGTCAACATACCTGTTGCCTTCCTCCTTCTTGGTGATGGTGGTGGTGGTAGAGGTCTCCTCTCGAGGAGGAGGACTGCCATTGCCTTCCTCCTTCATCGTGGTGGTGGTGGTGGCAGAGGTCTCCATTCCATCTTTCTGTAGTTCCACTATAAGCCTCTCCTTCCCTACAGACAGACGAGCCCAAGTCTCAAGCCGCTGCAGTTCATCCAGACCCGTCACTAAAGGTACCTACAACAGTACACTTTTGTCATGTGCATGCGTGCATCGATCACCCCAATGCCAACTGAAAAATCAAACCGTAAATTGTAAAGCACACTTCATATCAATTCACCGAGAAAAGAACAAAACACGACGGAGTTTCACCCGTTTTACGCAAAGTAGTGTAAAACTCGGTGAAAAACGTGATATTCGCGGTGATATGCAGTAGTAGTCGTGAAATATGTTTTCCACTAGAGTTTTTCATATCACTAGGGTGGCCGTGAAACTCCAATATAGATGATGGTGTACTAGGTCACAATAATTATACAATACTAGTCAACCTCAAGAGCACCAATTGCAAACATACTATGCCCAATCCCAAACTCACTTTGATAAGCACAGTAGGTCGTCGTCGTCGTCGTTCACCCTTTGCTGGTGCTACACACAAGTCCCCAACAATCACCTCAATAGAGTTCTCGGCCCCTGTAGAGCAACATGAGACCTCCAGACACCCTGCACCGCTCGCCGCCCACCTATTCGATATCTAATCCCTTCAAAAATTATCTCTCGTGGTTTACTCGTATTAACGCATACTATACCCTTCTTAGCATCATTCGACGAGTCGCCGAGAAGGCAAACCTACAGTATATCATCATCGTCAATATGTAGACCACCAACATTAGCACTCAGTTCACCAACCGAACTGTGCGATCAGCAGCGCAACCTGCCCATACTGCCACACCTATCTCTCTCAAACCGGCGAGGGTTCGATCCCCCCATCCAACTACTTCAGCGTTTTCAATTATACTCCAACCATACTTATCCTTCATCACCATATCACCACCGCCCCGGTCCTCATCCATCTCACTCACACCCAGAGGCATCCCCAACGGCATTAGAGGATAAAACATTGAAGACAAACCCCTGGAGAAAATATCTAGTTCCATCAAAACCTACGGAATTTTCATACAAATACGAAACAAGTACAAACCTAACCCATGAATGCGATCGCATACACGTCGGCTCACAGAGTCCATTTAACCGTCCTGGCTCACTCCAACTCGAGTACTTTATTATAACAGAAAAAGCGGCTGTTAGGACACCATCGGATCATAAGGTGAGCGGTTCTCAGCTCTATAACAACAACAACGATACTAACCGCTACTCATCATATCAATAACAGCCATAGAATAGTAGCAGTAGCAGCAACAGGAGAAAAACAACAGTAATAGTGATAGCAGCAGTCTGTGCAGTGCTTTATGCGTAACAACAATGTAGTTCAGGTTAAACAATAAGAAGTCGTTATTGACTTGACGGTCCTTCAACGGGTCCAATACGTGTCTTTACATCGTCCCAGAGACTATGACGGTAAATCAGACCAGGATCACTTACTACTACTAGGAGGAGGACCAGTGTGACCAGTGAATGTACATTCCTGTTGACTACCAGTTGAGGAAAATCCATAACATTATTCCGTCACACCTAGGTTATGATATAACATGTTGTTAACCGTGACAGACGCTTTGGAGAGCACAGTACCAGAGCGGTAATAACAGTAGAGTTCTTGCCACAAGTGCAGAAGCGTTATCACACTAGTAGTAGTAGTAGTAGTAGTAGTACGCAGCATTAATCATCGATACAAAGACAGCCCCATGTGAATGCTATCGATAGCCCTCAAAGCCAATACCCCCGCGCTCTCCCTCGGGATTGCCAACGCCTCACATTTCGTTGCTTGCGACTCACAGCGTTCACTCGGCCCTAAATGTATCGTCTCTGTACAGGCAGGCTCATGCTCGGTAGAATCAGTAGCAGTAGGAGAATCACTTCCATCTTCAATTTGGTATATTATAGTAGGCGCCTTAGAAATTACAATAGAAGGCGTCTCCTCCTCCTCCTCCTCCTCCTCTTCCTCATCCCTAACACACCAGGATAGCCCCACCACATTATCAACGCTGCCTTGCCCACCTGGACTGACTTAGGTCATCATGATCACCAGAAACCGGGTGGTTGGGTGACTCTGTGGGAACTTCCCTTTCAAGTGCAAAACCTGAAATACATAGGCTTACCTCTAACACGATTCCTCTAATATTTTTAAATATTGCACGACACATGATATCACTACCATATAACAATGCATACAACTCTTACGAATTCAGTCAATGTAGCTCAACCGAACCAAATACGTGTATGTATACGTGGTTAACGTATGGTGCCTACCTATGCATGTGTTAGTATCGAGAGCCTCCGGTCCCATACGAGGAGTGATATCATGTATCGATATATCTGAACTCAGTAATCACCCTCAATCGAATGACGACTTGAACCCACCAGTAAGAGTATCCATAAGATTCCTCAGCTTCCCACTCGCCGTTCTGTCCAGCCCTTTCAAGGGGGCCGCTGCAACGCTCATTGGTGTACTGATGGATGCCAACCTAAATGTGAGTCACTTTAGGTGACCATCATCAGTTCACATTCATACCACAAATATATACATGAATACGTCATGTTGTATTCTAATCTAACAATTTCCAAATATAATATACTATATAAGTTCGCCAAATTGTGAAATATGCGGTTCGGTAGTCCATCTGCGAGATGGACACTTATATACCAAGTCTACAAAAGCCGCTTACTAAACTCGATACACCCCCTGAGAGTCGAACCCACGACCTGCGCGTCAGCAGACTAAGTGCTCTCCCGCTATACCAAATATACCACTCTAAACCGACTCCAAGCCATGTCAACTAACCTATAGTTTTCTCCATCATCGCTCGTTCCCCTAGATGCTGTAGTGTCTGCTGAGACACTACTCCTCTTGCGATCATCCATACTGAACGGTGTATTAGTGAGGACCCTCGACGCCGCTGTAGATGATGATGACGACGATGGTGATGGTGACGACGCACCACCTTCATACTTCTCAAACCACGAGTTGAACCACTCACTCGCCCTATAGCAACACGATTTGCAAGAAATGTGGTACAATACTCTTACGCGTTATATATCTCATCAGCCACCTCAGCAGCGCCACTGGAAGCATCATGCTCCTCTTCCTCCTCTTCCTTATCGTCTTCTTCTTCGTTATTGTATGTATGACCAATTGATAGCTTAGCCCAAGTGAAAATGCGACACAAGTCAGCTGTCTCTGTACAGGCTGGTACCTATATTATGGTATACATTTATTAAATTCAAAACACCCGATAAATATTGGAGTTTCAGCCGTGATATGAAAAAGACTAGTAGAAAATCCATTTTACGACTACTGCATAGCGCGAATATCGAGATTATTCGTGATACGACGACATATAAATTCTAACCCTCTTCATATCACAACCGAAACCATATATTCACTCACGTTTATAATAGTAGATCTTCGATCAGAATACCGGGTACGTGATAGAACAGCTGGGAGGTAGTCAGATGGACAGGCATCGAATCTCCCAACAACTACTTTCACGTAGTCTTCCGGACCTAACAGCGAAAAACAAAGGAATTTCACCCGTTTCACGCGAAGTGGCAACACAATATTCTCGATACGCAATAGTCGTAAAATATATTTTCGTATCACCAGGGTGAAACTCCAATGTTGATAATACTCAATCGCACGCAGTGTTGGAGGAATATATGTTGCCTTTCCTCATCTCAAGAGTTTCCCCGCTAATCATAGGACTTTACATACAAATTCGGTAGAAGTATACAACAATAAATTTCCCCAGATTTTTCATATCATCCACAACACATGTGGTTGACCATGTGCATACTTCCATCTGCATGCACATAAAGTCACTAACGTTCTCTATAATGCACTTATGACAATACAATAACCATGAAAATAACAAAAAAACAAATCCCCGCAGTTGTATAAGCAGATTCTGCCGCGAGAAAAGGAAGTACACTGACTGAGGTTTATTTCAAATGCTAGGGAGAGGCTCGAACCGATCACCGCCATGGTCCGAGTCCTATCGTGAAATTGAGACTAGTACTAGAATTTATATTTCCCTAACAAGAGGCTGATTCCTCGGCAGCTCATGTGCATCCATATGAGTGGAACTAACCCGTCTTGTCGGCGATAAACTCACACACATACCCAAAATAACAAATTCTTATTATGAAAAATTCATACGATAGGTGCATATTCACTTCTAGCCCAGTTGCTCACCTATTGCGAACCGCCGACCCTCAAAGAGCATAGTACGCGGCTCGGCGGTATTAACGCAGATGGTCCCTCTACGAGACCCGGACAACGTGTGTCCGATGAATGTTGAAATCTGACACAATTACGGTATAATTACTATCATCATCATCATGATACACAGCAGCACGCATGCACATGATCATCATCCTCACCTTGACATCATCAATAATGCTCCAGCCATATCTCATACCATACTTTGACGAAAGATCATCATTCTCTTCCTCCTCCTTCTCCCCTTCTCCCACGCTATGATCATCACCATGGCGAGGACAGGGGCGGACATAGTCGCCAAGCATGTGGTAGTATATTGGACCGGAAAACATCCAAGTTTGAAAAAATAATAAACAACTACCATCACACGCACTACGAAGATTCTGCATCAACAACAGGACCTGATCCGTATCTTACCATCTCAACCTCAAGATACCACTACACAAATATCATCTATAATCCGCAATAATCACACTCAAGGTTCCATCAGAAAATGAGAACAATATTCTCCTTCCCGTACAGCACCCCTTCCTCTAGCCAATACAGAGGTCGCTAAGTGTTCTGATTTTCATATTCTCAGTAGCCCTGGGAAACCCCCGAGTAATAATAATAATACTTCATCAGCCCTATAAGAGCAAGCTATCATAACAGAAATATTACAAATTAGAAAGTTACGACTGAAGAATCAAAGCAAACATCAAAATGTCTTTCCCAACTAGAACGAGATTTGGCCGAAGTAAAAAAGTCCAAAGTTTGGCCAAAGTACCCCCGAGTAAAACACATCCTACAAGAACCCAGAAAATGCTCACCCTTTTAAATTTGCAACTGCAGTTCTAAAAGATAGTAAATCCACTAACGCCAACACCTTCTAAAGAATCCTACTGCGCACAGCGAAGAATTTTCCAACAACGACTCATGATACAACCCGATCCCCTCCACTTTGTAAAGTGCTACTCTCAACATGAATAGTCTAGCACTCCCGAAATCTTGCTAATTCTTGCAATCTTGTATTTCCTCAACGGCCAGAACTATATGCTCACTTGTTAGCTTCGACAGCCTCAATAGAGACGTCAGACTCCTCAGCCCGAGAACTGCCCAAGCACACTTGCAATCTACTCCAAACTAACCGTCACGCGCCACGAAATTCATCCACACCGGCGGCCTACCTATCAGCAAAATCATCCAATGCGATTCGCCTGGAAGTTAAAAAAAATTTTCTGAATTCCAACAACACTTCCAAGATCAAGTTCCACATGCGAAAGCTAATCCTGGCATCGCTCTAGAAGCTCAGGAAAGGCCTATTAAACACGCCGTATAATTTAAACAATAAACCACCATAAATTTATTATACCATAATTCCGTCAACTCACCAATCGCTACTCTCGCCGTGTGATGAGACTAAACTCTCCCTCAGTGATATGAATGACACCATTCTTCAAGGAAACAACAACCTGAAACTACACATCACTTCACCCCAAGAAAATCGTCACGCGCCACAAAATTATTTCCAAATGAACTTTTCTGGACTTCCTCCTCTCCAGCTGTAGCACAACCTCGAATGACATGCTGCTGAATGAACACTTCACAAAACCAAGGCGGCAACTAACAGCGTCACGCGCCACAAAATTATCACCCCCGATTCCCAACTTGGAAACACTTTCCATAGAAAATATAACGACTGAACAAACACGTCAACTACAGCGTCACTTCTTCTTGCTGCCTATTTCGAATCATTGATTCCATGTAGTACTCCCCAGCCCTATAGCTACTGCGGACTAAGGGACCACTTGCACAATACCTAACAACTATCATTGGAGTTTCACCCGCGATATGAAAAACATATTTCACAATTCACTTGTGTTATCGTTCGCGGAAAGATATAGTTCACATGGAGTTTTTCGCCATTTCACGTTAAACAGTTGAAACTCCATGAAACATTGATAAGGTGAAAATAATGTCAAAATTTCCCCACGATAGTGACAAGTTTAATGAAAACCCCAAGTAAAATAGAGTTTCACGACTGTGATATGAAAAACATATTTCATGACTACTGCATATCACCGCCAATATCGCGTTTTTCACCGAGTTTTACGACGCCACTTGACGTAAAACGCGTGAAACTCCGAAAACCCAAAAACTACATTGTATTTTTGATACCGTAAAAAACTCTCCTGCGTCAAACTTTCTACACTTGAATGGTAAATTTATGCATAAAATTTCACAACGAAAAAAATTTGCTAAGAAGTATCCCAATTTTTTCCAACAAAATTATTTTCCATACAATGGTTTAATTCAAAATCTAAAAAATGTTCCACAAACGCTCATACCATCATTCGATCTCCTTATTCCGTACGTCATCACTTGAACTTTTCCCTCCCACCTGAACCCCATTTTTTCCGCAATTTTCTTCCACTTGTTGAACTCCTCAGGGGTGACATACCGTGTCACCTTCATATGGTGCTTCGTCGGTTGTAGATATCTATCAATAACAACTCATCGTTATATTCACATAAATAGATGATCCGTACTGGCCAAAAGTCACGACATCAACTCCAGAATCCCTGAGATCCTTCATAGCGTGTTCAACCTGGCAAAAAGGAAATTTTTCCAGAAAAAAATTTACATCAGTTTTACAAGGCTTCACCAACACTACATCAGAGTAGAAGCAATTACAATGTGTTCGATTTCGATAGCTCGAAATTGAAAATGAGTACATAACTGTTGTAGTAAAATCATTTTACTAAAGTGATACTACTATTTATGATATTATTATATATCTGTTGATGGTATATATATTATCAATATACTGTATTGTTATTATAAGTTATAATTTATAACCATATAATTATATTGTAATAAGTGATATAAGTATAATACCGATATACTAATAGGGTGAATTTACTAAAATGTAGTATCACTCTTTATTAATAGTCATACAAATAAAACAGTCACTTCTCGAACGACTCTCTACGACTAATCATTAGTAGGGAGATATCCGCTGCCATTAGTGATGATGATGATGAAGTGAAAGAAATATGGTATGACACTGTACTACCTCGACGTCCTCTTCACCCAAGCCCAACATGATAGACGATTTAGTCAAAAGCTTAGGGCAATACTCTTTCGCCATTTCCAATGTACCTTACATAGGAAAGCATTGAGATGATAGCCAGAGTGGCAAGGAGCTCACGAAGACTCTGTCGATACCCAGCTCTGCGATCTCTTACAGAGGGTGTTAGTCTTTCCACAGTCTCGATGTTATGCGCGTATACATCAAGACCACTAGTCGCTACTTCCTTCACACAGAAGCTGAACCAATAACATATATATAAATATAATAATATATTAGCACTACCTGTCCCCTTTGAAATCGGGCACCAACGCCTCGACGAGCAAATCCGGCATTTTCTCTTTCAGTTTTCTCACAGTCTCGGCAATGTGCATTGATCCTTGATCGAGTACATCATCGCGATCAACACTAGTCAATACCTATAATATACTACGAGCCTCAGAGGACCCTCATGCTGTTAGAGTAGTACTATGTAGCTCAGCTGATTGCCGTCCTCTCCCTTCCACTTCGATATTGTCTCTGCTACAGTAGAAGGCTCACTGGCATCCAATGCTGGAGGCTTCCGACTTGTTTTCACTGCACAAAACCGGCATCCCCTAAGCACGATGTTTCCTATCATTTTACCAACTATAAGATTACACTCACCTTGTACAAGTATCCCCCATGAGCATTATAGTAGCGGTGCCTCCACTCCAGCACTCTCCAATGTTAGGGCATTTTGCCTCTTGACAAACCGTGGCTAGACCAGTAGACTTAATATTGGCCTTCAAGCTATGGTATCGTACGAGACCATCATCCGTTAGTCCCCTGAGGAAGAACGCACATATATCTAAGTGAATAACTCCTGAAACGTAGTTAGAGAACACTAGCGCCACGACGATGAGAAGCTGGGAGTTACGGATAAGTCATTTTAAGCCATTCTGGTTTCCTCAGTGGTCCTTTTGGGGCCCTCGTAGCATGTGTGGCTGCGACTGTGCTAGTTGCGAGTGAAGCAGAGGAGGGAGATGAGCAGAAATGACGAGTGAGATGAAGAAAGGGTTGCATTACAACACAAAGACAAGCGGAAAAACAAAACTGCGCTGAAGTGGGACGGATGAATTTGACCGAACCCCGAGTCAGGGTCCCCGACACCTTTAGTAGCCCTGTGCAAGAGGTTATTTATGAGCAGCTGAGATTGCAATCTTCATGGACAGTGGAGGTTGGAGCAAAACTTAAAATTCCTTGAGTCCTTCGATTGCACAAGAAAGTGTGACGCCAAATCGATGAACAACGAGGGCGCGCCCGGATTTGAACCGAGGACCTGCTGATCTGCAGTCAGCCGCTCTACCACTGAGCTACACACCCACACGTGCTTCTAAGGAATGAGTGGAAGTGTGAGGATAGTTATGGAATTTTTCCCTCTTGATGTCGAATCTTCTCACAACATCTGCTTCTGCGAACCCTTCGACCCATCCCAATAACAGAGATTCCACCTTATTAGCCTCTGCTCAACAATTCCTACTCCTACTATCCAGGGTCGGAGAGTTCCAATTCAAGTTTAAGACTTCCGTTTTCGTTCAGTTTACTTTCCCCATAGATGAAGGTCAAAGTCCTACATCGAGATCCTTCCGAGTTTACCATCACCAAGCCAGGTGGCATCCAGAAGTACCAGCGTAACGCTGATCCCGTCCTGCATCCCTTCGATCGGGCCACAGAGTAGTGATGGGCTCCTCCCAATCTTACTCGGGAGTAATGACGTTTTATAGGAGACTTTCAACTTCGTAGGTATACCAGGGCTTTGAACGGAGCGAAGATACAAAAAATGTTCGCCAAGCCGTTCCTCTGTGCCTTGGAGGGCCACACTGATGCTGTTAAATGCATGACCAGATGCAGGACTGTGATAGCACCGTTATTCACTGGCAGTTGTGATGGCGAGGTATTCCAAACTCCCCAAGAGGCTCTCATATTGAATCCCTTCCTTAGATTCGCTTCTGGAACGTCGGCCAACGGAGGTGCTTCAAGGCAGTGAGAGCTCACGAAGGCTTCGTTCGCGGCCTGTGTACAACCAGTGATGATTCCCTTGTCGTCAGCGCTGGTGAGGACAAGACGATTAAACTGTGGAAGTAGTATTGGGAGAATTAGCAACATGCCGTAACGCAGCCCTCTGTTTCAGGTTCGACCCGGATGAGGCCGTAGGAGAGATGCTAGATGAGAAGTTCAGCACTGTCGGGGCCCTGCAATCGGGTTCGTCAGCTTCCCTTCACAACGACAAGGTGGCTCCTCTACATGTACTCACTTCGGTAATACCGTAATCATCAGCCCTTTCAACCTCATTGACTCCTCTTTATTTTCTAGTCATCTATGCTATCGTCGATTGACGCCCATTGGGGTAAGAGCTCTATGCTAGCCACTGCAGGAGAAACAGTGGATATCTGGGATTACAACCGGTAGTGGTACCGGCATGTTCACATCCCCATCTTTGATTGGCCAGGACAACTCCCTTGTCTACCTACGAGTGGGGCACTGAGGCAACTCTTAGCGTTAAGTTTAACCCATGTGAGGAGTGCCTCCTTGGAACAACTGCCATGGACAACTCTATCGGCCTGTTTGACGTCCGTATGCAGAGTGGCTTGAGGAAGGTATTAACATCGCCTAGCCGCGCTCGTTGAGGGCATTACAGATGAAATACTCATCGTGAAAGACGGTCTATGCTTGGTCTATGGTCATTGGTTATCAACGAGCATAGAACAAGGATGCACTGCTCTTCATAGATCCTAAGGAGCTCTTCTCAAATAGTCTCACCTTCGCGTACTCAGTAACTCAGTGGGCTCTTCTAGTGAGTAGTTATCATCAGTGTGGGAAAGGTGCATATATTCAACTACATGTGTTGGTGATAATGTGAAAATTATGGGGAAATTGCTGGGAAATTCTCATTGGTCTCTGTTGAATCTATGGGCGAAATTATATATAATTAGTGAGGAAACTCCTGATCTCAGCTGAGGAAAGCGAACATATATTTCTCCAACGCTGAACTATCCCCCACTAGGGCGTACGAGTATAGAAAGATATGTCTATGGGAGTCCTATATAATTTTTTGGGGTTATTGGTTGAGGTCTCGCGGAAGATTATGAATTCGTGACATAGCTGGGATATTCCCATTCTTCACATGTGCTTTCTTGAGAAGGGGTTGTTCATTTTCATAGGTGGTTCTTCGTAACCGGAGCAACGCCTTCTGCTGGAACCCCCGTCAGCCCTTACGCTTCAGTGTAGCCAATGAGGACGGCAATTTATACACTTTCGATATGAGGTAGTAACGAAAAGCCGTATAGTAGTCAACAACCTGATCCCATCAGAAAACTGGATTCTGCGGTTTTCATTCATAAAGGGCATGTGCGTGCAGTTCTCGATCTGGACTATAGTCCGACTGGTGAAGAACTGGTCTCTGCCGGCTACGATAAGACTATCAGAATCTTCAACTATGAGACTCAACGCTCCAGAGAGGTAATTATTAATAGGGAACTCTAGGCAAGGGTTGATGGAATTTATAGATTCTACCGTAGTCGACTGAGCTAAGAGTCCATACTTGTGCACTCTGCACTGTAGTACAGTAGTGTACTTTTCTTGAATGTGGAAATGATATCCTCTACAGATTCGGGATCAGTTTCCCTTGCTAGCTGAATTTCACTTGCATCAATAATCAGGTGTATCATACGAAACGAATGCAGAGAGTACTTTGCTGTCAATACAGTGGCGATGGCCGATTCGTGTTTAGTGGCTCGGAAGACTGCAATATTCGAGTGTGGAAAAATGAGGTAGTACCGGGGATCGAACCTGGGTGGTATATCAGCATAATCAGGCTTCGGACAAGTTGGGCGTTGTGAGCAAGCGGGAGAAGAAGGCTCAAGCATATCGCAAGAAGCTAGTTGCGAAATACAAGCACATGCCAGAGATAAGACGAATCGCAAAGTAAGATGATGCCACTACCAGGGATCGAACCCGGTACCTTTCCTTGTCTAGTCACAAGCATCTCCCGAAGGCCATTAAGCTCCGACAAGACAAGATGAACATTATGGATGAGGCTCAGAAGAAAAAGGAAGTGAACAGAGTGAAGAACTCGAAACCCGGCAGCAGGCCGAAGGTCGGCGAGAAGCAGAAACCTATCCTGCGACAGCTCAAGTGATAACATATGTTCTATCACTGTTTA
Source organism: Perkinsus marinus ATCC 50983 (assembly GCF_000006405.1). NCBI lineage: Eukaryota > Perkinsozoa > Perkinsida > Perkinsidae > Perkinsus > Perkinsus marinus. The sequence goes on from NW_003210279.1 coordinate 63,934, forward strand.
TACGTCTCCACACAGAGGAATGGTATTGAGTTGTGGAATTAATCCCGCCAGGATGCGACGAAGGAGTGGTATGAATGTGCTGTGTGAATTGCCTTGTAAATTTCCAATTCCCATCTAATCACATTGAAGCCGCAAACACTTCCCTAAATCAACACCTTATTTTTTATCGAGCAAGGCCTAGTCAAACTTCGCGAATACTGCCGACTCTGCTGTGTGATCATAACAAGAGATGAATGATATCGTATACCCCCTGATAAGCCAATTCGTTAACAAAAGAAAGGCAAAGGAGATAGAGCAGGGTCTGAGATGATAGTATATGTTATAATGATGGTATTAGATTGAACAACGGAAAATAGTTATTGTCATTCAAGAAGTAGCAGCTCAAGGCAACGAAGAACCAACGTCATACGATTGCATCATAGCAAGGAATTCATGGAAATCGATAAAGCCATCACCATTGATATCGAACTCCCGTATGAGCTCAGCTATAGATTGTTCATCCAAGTCGTCGTCATGTGTGGTGGTACCCATGATTTGCCTCCACTCGTCTGAAGATATCTTCCCATCTTGTTTCCGGTCCAGAATCCGGAACGCCTTCTTGCACAGATCAGTGCGGGAGAATGTGACCTGTGAAATTGCCGCTGCTAGAAACTCCGTATAATCAATAGCATCACTCGCGTCCGTATCAATGCCAGCGAAAAGCTCATCAACTTTAGCCTGCTGCATATCGGGTCTCGATTTCTTCATAGCAATTCTGAACTCAGGCAATGTTATCGTGCCCGAACCCGTGATATCTAATGCCTCGAACGTCCTAAAGATCTCTCGAATCCACTCAGAACAACAGCACACTGACAAATTATATGCGATGGCGTTAACCGCAACCTTCCGCAGTTTGCTAGCATGGACGTAGGTCTCGAAGGTCTCCGGACTCAAATAGACCAAATCGGTGCTGGGCCGGTAGCGCTTCATCCAGGGGTGCTCCCAAGCCTCAGCCGCTGTTAACCTTTTACTACAGTCCTTTTCCATAAGGCCTCTTATAAGGTCCTTCGCCTCCTCCGAAACCTGTCCCCACCACTTGTCAGGGAACTCCACACCTTGACTTGTTGTTATCGATTCCAATACCTCACCCGTGGTAGCTCCTCTGAAGGGAGGATAGCCACCGAGCAGGACAAACAGAAGGACACCCAAGCTCCACATGTCCATACCAGGATGGTGCTCATGACCAGCGATGATCTCTGGTGCCACGTAATACGGAGTTCCGACCAGACCGTGGAGCTTCTGAGCTTCCTTACCAAAATCATTCACCAAGGATATTCCACCCACAGGGGCGTCATCAATAGCATCTCGCTGATTTCTGACCATATCAATCTTGGGCAAACCACAGTAGCGGAGCTCGAACCGAGACGCTTTCCGAGATCCCAAGTTGATCTCACCACGGCTCTGATGACCATCGAGGTTTCCCAAGGCACAAGAAGTCTGATGAACCTGAGCGCTGAAACCAAAGTCAATGAGCTTGGCGGGTGACTCTGGACAGGCGGTAGAGAAAAGAATATTCTCTGCCTTGATATCACGATGAATGATGCCCTTACTATGACAGTAGTTCAGCGCTGAGACCAGACCTTTGAGAATGCGGGCCGCCTCTGGTTCTGAGAGATAGCGCTTTTCCAGGAGGTAGTCGGTGAGCTCCGGACCACGACAAAGTTCCATGACCAAATAGAACGACATGCTATCCTCGTAAATCTCATACAATTTGCATATGTTGGGATGATCAAGCCGCCCCATAGCGCCGACCTCACGCTTCATCTGTCGATTGACGATAGCAACCTCTTCAGTGTTGCAGGTTCCTCCGCTCAAAACGGCACTGCATTTTGGGATTATTTTAATAGCACGATGATCGCCTGTGGCGCGACACACTGCCTCACAGACCGACCCCTGCGAGCCGTTTCCAATCACACGCTGCAGTTCATATTCCCTCAATAGCTTCTCCGGACCATGTCGGTGCTTATCACGCCTGTCTATGATCAAAGTCTGGCGTCCTCTTACGAATAGACTGCCAGGTTGATTCTCCCTCTTCAGAGCTCGATAGGCACGTTCGTTAGAGACAGACTCCTCAAACTTCTGATGGGGACTTGCAGCATCCAAACTGCTACCGACCGAGGTCTCCGTACCAAGAGTAGACCTCCGGCGTATAGAACAGAAGCCGTCCGGACAGGACGGCATCTTAGTGTCATTGGTGGTGACTGTAGCCTCAATGCTGTAGTCGTCGTTGAGTGATAGGTGATGGGCCAATGTCATTGACATCAACAACTAATATAAACTGATGGGAGACTCGCAGAATAACAAGTTGAGAACTTTTTCCGTCAATGGTTACTCGCTCGTCAGAGAGCTTAGCAGAACGCATAGCCAGAGGAAGATTTCAACTTAATTTGATTTTGACAACAGTGATCGTCCCGAACGTTATGACTGGAGTGCTGGCAACCTGTAAGGACGAAGGGCCAAACATAGTCGGGTCTTTGTAACGTGTGTGACGCCCGACAACGGAACAGATCAACCACCATTTCGCTAATTTTTATCTCGCAGAGAGCCAAACTACTATTCCAATTTTTGGCGAAATCGAATGCGTGCCCCTCACAAGGAGGCCTACTCAGGAGCAACACCAACCGCCTAGTTCTCTGTTGACAGCGTTTCGCCAGACTTAGAAATGCGCTCGCCCGTACGCGGAAACTTGTCCCTAGTACGTCCCTAGTTATGCCGAGCTTATGTTGGTGTTTCCTATCTCTTAACCGATTAGCACCAATAACGATTCCTCTTGTTTATGTTTTACTGAGCGTTATATTCGTTTTCAGGCAAGCACCATCGGCATTCTTCCAGACTCAAGCCTAGCATGTCAGCCCTCCCGAAGATCCTCAGGTGCGCTGCCTCGACTAACCAATGGAGATCTCCCTCAAGTGGCACTCAGTGAGTGGTTGGAACCGGTAGTTTTCGCCGTCAACCCAACTCCTCTGTGTGCACTGTCTCAACTAGATTAGGAGCCTCGAGGCGTTTCTTTGGAGTTCTCCTCGTGTACCACTCTGTCATCTCGGTAGATCGCTTTGGCAACAGCAGTAGGTGGGTTCCATAAAGCTTCATTTCTCTTCGTCGTAGTATCTTTCCCGAAATTTGCCTCGAAATAGAAATGCCCAAGACCGCTGGTCGCATCATTCCTCCGGATGATGCTGGGGCGGCGGGACTCATGTCCAGCCTGCTGAGGTCGCGGACTTCGCGACGCATCCGGGCGATAACTGGTATGCAGTACGCTCAAAACACTTGGTTGGACGACGAGACGTCAAATTAGGCACCTTTTGGACAATGTGACAACCACTCGTCACCTATCTAAGATCATCACACTAGGTCTGCAGGATGAAAAAACTTAGTGGTCACCTAGAAGAGCCCGGGCTCACTCATTCGTCTCTCGTGACGAATCCTGCAATGCCTGATTCGCAGCCTGAATGCCGTCGAATCTCTCGGATAGTGCTAGATGACGCCAACCATGTGGCGTGTGTATCGCTATCTTATTCGCCTACTTCTGACACGATCAGCTGTGGATGTAGCGACGGTGAGATCGACGTAGCTCACACCCTTCCTCCTGGCTTGATATCATGAAACGATACCACACAGCGCTATGCGAAGGAGAAAAAATTATCAATCTTTGCACGATTCTAGTCTGCCAGTTATTGATGTCAGAGGCGTGCCGCCATGATTTTCGGACTGATTTCTTACCAACCAGCATTCTATCAGTCGCCCCTTTGCGATGAATGACTGTTTGTTTATCAACGCTTTGTGTTTTGCAGTGTCGGATCAACGAGTCACAAATACGGCCCTTCCTGGAGAGACCCTTTCAGTAGTTGACAATGGGGGAAGATGACCGATGGATTGCTGGGCTTTTAATCCAGGAGGCTGAGGCGCGCCGTCGTGACGCTTCCAAAAAGGAGGGGAGAATTCCGGTCAATACTGAGTTCCTCCAACGTAGCATTTCCACTACCAATCATCGAGATCTCAAAGCCGCCGCAGCTGGTAGCAAATCTCATATAAAGTTCTTGCTCATTTTGACGTTATACTCGTCAGATTTGAAACGCACTGCTGCTGAAACTGCCTTTGATCTGAAAGCACGCGAGCTTCGAGAACGGAGATCAGGTGGAAGTCCTCAGCCCAGCTGTAAAAAGCGCCGCTACATTCCTCCATCACGAGGAGATTCCGGCGCCTCTACTGATCATCGGCGAGGGGAGTCGCCTGATGTCGTGGTAGATCTCACAAAAGAATACAATTGGGTGAAACCAGGCCTAGTTGTTCGTGTGCGAGACAAGGCATCTGAACACTTCCGCCAGAAAATGGTTGTCAAGGAGTGCGCTAAGGACGTCTGCACGGGCAAGATCATCGCTTCTGGTGCTAATGCTTCCATCGAAATACGACAAGTCGAGACGGTGGTGAGCAAGTCGCCTGGCAGGTAAGGCATTACCCTATCTCTCGAGAGGTATCGTATTCCCTTTCAGGAACCTCGAGGTCGTTCTACCCTCGGTGCACGATCTTCCTGTGGGGGCTGTAGTTTCGCTCAAGTCTCGACACGCCCGTCAGGGGAAAGCGTCGGTGATCAGCAAGAGTATGGATGGTTTACAGGAGTATTTGGTCCCATTGAACAGCGTATGTGAATTTGCCGACAACAGTACTTGATGCCTCCAATGTTTCGTTTTTCGGGTTCACAGCAACGAACAAGCGAATAGGGACAGAGCTCTGGACACAGTAGGGATAGGAGCTATAAAAATTTCCTTAGCCATCACAAGCGCTTCAACAACACACATTGACTATAAATTATAGTCGTAACTCAAAACTCGCCGCCCGAAAAAGAGATCCCCGAGTTGGTGACTCCCTGACTCCTGTCCAGGGTTCACTGTAATTCTCCGATTATTACACTCCCCTAGGTTTCCTCACTGTATGCATCGAGGTTCAAGAAATCGGATCTGACCGATCATGAGAAGGCCATCCAGAATGGCAAGCGTTCAAGCAGCTCCCTGTACACGTAGCCTTCAAGCAGATAATTGCAAAAAATGAGGCTATTGAGGCTAGTCGCATGGCCGAAGAACTCCTCCTTGTTAATCCCTCGGCCGACCTAGCACTCACTTTGGCTATCAAAGAGGTCGCGATCCTCAAATCCGAAGCTTTTCTTACAATGGGCTGAGAAACATGGGCTCAAGGTCACCAAGCACTGGCGCTCTGTTAATTATGGTTGGCAATTCATCCAAGCGGCACATTCCATACAGTTGGCGGATATTAAGGTCTGACTTAGTGACCATAAATTTGGCATAATAGTAGACGAATCAACCGATATCTCGGTCACCAAACAAATCATTCTCTACATCAAATCGAGGGGTCAGACACATATGTCGGTCTCCGAGATATGCACGGTGATGAAACAGGTGAAGCCATAAAGAATGCTGCTGTGGGCTTGCTAGAGTCTTTACAGTTGCCGAAGGAGCATCTTATCTCGGTCACATCGGATGGGGCATCAGCTGTGGTGGGAGCTAAGTTTGGTGCGGGTGTCTTACTGGAAAACTGGCGAGGCGCCCCTTTGAAAAAAGAGCACTGTATAGTGCATAAGGTAAACCTCGCCACGGGCGACGTATTCGACGCCAAGACCTGTACAGATGGTGATGTCCTACGTGTAGCAGCAGACGTGGAAGCTTGCGTAAGGAACAGCTATCTCTTTTTCAACAGATCAACTTCGAATCGCGAGGAGCTGATTAATATTTCCAAACAGTACGAGCAATTGTATATGCCGAGATCGTGGTGCGAGACAAGGTGGCTCTCTCGACATTCGGCCATGAGATCTCTGTGGCCCGGATTCCGGGCCCCGGAAGACACGCAGTCCTGGAATTTCTCACATCGAATTTGTCACGTCGGTTCTCCAATGAAGCTGCTGTTATTCTTCGAATGCTCGATGAGCAGTCAAACGACTTCGAGGGAGTGTTGGTCCAACACTGTTGGATACCATGCGAATAGTTTACTTACTCTCGATTAGGCTACAGAAAGCCAATATGAAATTTTGGAAGTATTTTTGCACTATCAACGTGCGGATGCTTCGCTAGGCGACTTAATCGACGACATGGAGTCTGATGCTGCCAAAAAATTCGCCGTGTTCATGCGCAAGCGCTTGCGTACACGCATCCCAGCCATGTCAACCGCCCAAGAGGCACAGGTACAACCTGTGTCTCTTGGGTGGCTGACATGGCTTCACATGTCAGGTACACGCCTTCAGGCTCTTGAATCCGGATTCTGAGGCTGCTGGTAACCCTCTGGCTGGTAGCGTTTTTTCGAAAAAGCTGATCAACAGGGCCGCGCATAGCCACTTGTCAATCCATTCGAGGCACTATGGCTGCTCCGAGGAGGATTCCGTCACAGCATTCAACAAAACCAACCGTCGTCTCTCTTGGCAGTCCCATGTGAGAAGGATTTATGATGAGCAGCTCCTTCTTGATATAGAGCTCAAAGAGAAGCCTGACGACAGGCAGCTGAAGATCTACAGACTGGTATTGGAAATCGAGTCGTCCGTGGCGGTTGACTCCTGCGAAGCTGAACGCGGGTTCAGCGCTTTGCAGCGCATCCGCTCGAAAACTAGGAATAGACTGCAAGGTGCCGCTATGTCGCTGTCCATAAACGCGACCCCCGCCTGCGAGGAGGTGGTGAAATTGTGGTCAACAATCAAGCCTCGTCGTAAGAAGGTAGCTGCTAAAAGGGTAACCAAAAGGAATAGGGACGGTATACCAGTAGCTAGCTCTTCGGATGAGGAAGACTTCGTTTACGACGATGTACTTTTCGAAGGGAACACCGACGAGGAATGTGACCCTATTGACGAGGAGCATGAATATAACCTTATGCTGCAATCTGGGTATCTCGTTTTGGAAGAAAGCGACGGGGAGTAAGTGAGCTATTTGTATTGTTTAAGGGCTTTCAGGCCCAAGCGTTGAGCTCGATAAGCAAGCCTTGGGTCTTAGCATATGAACTCGTGGTGTGCGAACAGTCAGCGCCGCTGACTCATCATCTTTTTTTGGTCGTCAGCGGTGTCAAGGTACCTCCGTGGCGAAGGCTCCGCCTGTCGGAACAAAACTTTTCCCACGAATATTTCTCTCGTTGTCAATCACGAGTCCCACTAGCGTTAACGATGAGCTACATTAAATACATAACAGAGTCAACCCCATAAGCGAACACATTCTAATATTCCGCGATCCTGTCACGGGGTAGGGATTTTCCGTTTTCACCTTCACGACAAAGTATACCATTTTCCGCGCGGAAAATTGAAAATGGCCTACAGTGAACTCTGCTCCTGTCCCACATAACTTGCCGCGGGTGGGAGTTATAATGCAACACTATCGACTCCGAGCATATGTGATGGAGAATTACGCTGTGTGAACCGTCTCCTGACGTGTTGGCTTTATTGTGAAAATCCGTTCTGGGCTGGTCACTCGTAAACACAACACACCTTATGAGAAATGTATCACATCAGAGCATGTTTATGGTGATGCGAATGGTGATGCTGGTGTTGATGATGATGGAAATGACGAGCGACAGCAGTGGGTGCATAATCCGACTTGACGTGCGTAACGCCAACCGCAGGAGTGTGGCCACTAGTAGGTGGAGGGAGCGACCAGTCGAACGGCAGTGTGTTGTGAGCCCTCAGAAAATCTCTGAGTTCCTCTGGTGGTAGCGCACTACGACAACAACGGAGTACTATTGCGACATCACACCGCGATCGGGACAAAATTGCCATGGAAATTGCCTTGAAAGAACTGTGATCGTCAAGCGCATCAGTTTGCAAATAGTATAACTAACGGCACAAATCATTTTCTAATATATGTTGAGTAAGGATACGATTGCTCTATGCAAACACGTTTCGTTGAAGACATACGCACAACACCTTGAAAGCCTCTCAACATACCATCCCGCATCTCCGGGACTAGTCGCGCCAATGTGCTCCGCCACCTGAAGCGCTACACCAATTGAGAGATCTCCAGTCGGCGCCTCTCCCGACCTGAGCCCTCGCCGCGTGAGCTGCCATTTCCCCCTGCCTTACTGCAGTCGCTATTTGCTGGTTCATGGCTGTAGCCTGCATTCCGGCCTGCTTGATCAGAATCTAATGAGCGCAGTGTGTAACAAGCGCAGAAGTCATCAGTGTTGCTCACTGCGGCGGTCCTCAATTTTGCCAAGGCCTCCTGGGCAAGGTAGCCAGTCTCAGTAGGATCGATGCGTACTCTACCAAATCCGTGGCCCACCGAAAGCGATGATGTCGGCATATACGAAGGATGCTCAACAGTCGGCCATGGCGTGTCGTGGAAGTGCATAAAGCAACTGATACGGCTTTAAGGTAGCCATGAAGGAACGCGAGCCGTTCACTTACTTGAAAGTGAACAATTCATTGACGTTTCCCCCAGAACAAACATCCCGCCCGTTACCGGGAGGTTTCATGGGGAATATAAGCGTATGCTGACGACGAGATGCAAGATGCATGCCGAGCAGTGCGGTTTCACCCATCTTAATAATTCTCTAACTGCCAGCCGCTTCATCGGGCACATAGCAAGATTCCGTTCCCTGATGAATCGAGGAAGTTGAAGTAACCAGCAAGTTTCGAATAGTCGCTGTCGACTCAGTCGACAGTGTCTATTCGGCATCTAGTCGACTCGACTATCAGATGGTAGTGTGAAACTGGTCCAGACTTGATGTGATGTGAACAAATTGTAGTTCACGAGCCGAGTTGCGGTAGCATTGTTGAATCATTCATTAGACATACCCGCTGTTGGAGTATCCCACTGTTCGAAAATTCTGGTCATACAAAGAATGTCTCAGACGAGTACCCAACAGATGTTCTTGCGTACCTGAAACGCTTGAGTGGGCATATAGCACGGTATTTGCACGCATGAGCACGTCAATCAAAGTTTCCATCCAAGTCGCTATCGTCTAGTGGTTAGGACGTCACGTTGTGGCCGTGACAACCCCGGTTCAAATCCGGGTAGTGACTTTTATTCTTCAAATTGTATAAACACTTGCACTCCACTGCTATATCTCAAGTGCATCTATTATATCCTTTTCATCTCCATGAATCATTAATACAGCTGAGTTAGAATCTCTGACAGTACCCGTCCACGAGAGCAACGTCTTAGCAGGAAGATAGCTGCACAGGTCACCACAACACACTAACCTTTACTCAACGGACGAAGACCACTTCAACACTGAACATCATCAATTTCCAGCACAAGAAACTTCTATCAAACTACTAGTTAATTGTTCCCACCCTGATCGGTGAGCCATACCAATTTGACCCAACGCTGGTCCCGCATGCAAAGCTTAGTTCAACTCTGGCTGATCAGAAGCCCCGTCTCAGACTGGGCGGTACCATCTCAACTTTGCCAGTCCTAAAACAGACAGTCCCCTTTGAGGCATCTACAATATCAGCAGCTGGTTCAAGGACCCCCATTGCGTTCATTTCTAAACTTACAACGGGTTTGTCCCCAAAGGCCGGCGAAATAGGAGGATATTGGGCTCTGGTTTGTGCGTAGCGTAGTGTACCCAACCCCGAGATTGTGTAACACCCACAGATCTCCATTCGTTTTCCTCTAATATAGTTGACGCAGAGTACCCACGGACCGACCGCTGTAGCATCTATACATGAGCTTAGCTAAGCCCTAGGGAGCTCCCTTACTCTATACGTGGGCTTGCTGAGTATAACATGACGGTACTCGTAGGTATCATCCATGTACTTGTCTGAGTACTCATTCTCATCTGGGAAGTGCGCCGGGCTCATTCGACAAGGGAAATGCAAAACACTAACAGGGCTCGCAGAAACGACAGCGATAAAGCATCAACCCGTTGAGCTTTTTTCATAATCCAAAGTCGACCTCAGCGACAGAAGAAAATACATGTGAACTTGAGGACCATCACGAGATCAACTACTCAGAAGTCGACACTGTAGTGGCCGGAATGGACGCTTTATCCGATCAAAATCAACCATTAAATCCATATGATGCTTCTAATACCGACGATACCACTCCTCGTAGAACCTCTTTTTGCCTGTCCGAACCGTAATAACTGAGCACGAGTTTGTCCTTGAGAATTTTTGTCAATCACTTGGACGACACCATCAGACCTCCCATGTCCGCTGATTACCCTGAGATGAGTCGCATGCCATGGTCCCATTCGACTCTATTGGATCTCGAGGACTATCTCGCCGAAACTCATATTCGACTCGGCAACAGAATTTCTATGACACCCATCCCAGGCATGGTCTTTCAACGACGAATAACGGTGGGAATTTTGATGTCCTCCCTCATATATGAGGCTCATGAGAAAGTGATGACTCTACTTATACTATCTGTCAGAGATAGGCGCCTTTAGACAGCGTGTGCGTGCAAGGGATGCTCGTCGCACGCGCCCACATGTTATTGATCATGAACGCCTTTTTCATTATCGATCTCTCGCTTTTGGGGGGACAGCCTCAGTTTTACGATGATCAGTTCGGTTTGAGAGGCTAAACTTTATATGAGAGATCATACGGCACTCAGATTTTCATTCTCTGAGATATTCAGTTCAATCTGGCGAGAGACTAACGCTGTCCAAGTTTGGTTCACACGTTTTCGTATGACCAACACGACAATTCAGATCCGCATGTTGTAATGAGCAATATACAGGGCTACAGTCTTTGCATTCGCACGAGTATTTATTCCTCGATGATAATATGCTCTAGGGTTCAAAATATAACCTCGAGCATCACCCATACTCTCAAATACCACACCTTTTCCCCCGACTGGCAGCACTGTAAGGGGATCGATCGAGGGACTCCTTCACCCTATGCATGTCGACTGCCGAGTAGGGGGATTACCTCCAAGCCGGCCGAAAAGCCCCTCTACCTGACCTCAGTAAGAGGTGCAAACATTGAGCCTTGGAGTTCCTGTATTCGGACTAGATGCGGGACGATCTGTCTCAACGACGATGTTAACTTTCTAATAGAACATATTGGTCAATTAATTCGCTATCGTACGCAACGCGACACGAGCTTTTCCGGAGACAGGGCGTGCGCGATTATGTCGACTAAACGAAAATTAGACAAATTGTGGTGAGTGGTCAGAATCTTCCATCGCACTGCTAAAGCTAGAAGATTCTAACTCGAAGACTGTTATGATATCAATATTATCTCAGATTCCGAGACACTTTCCGAAACCTCGAACCGCTTCCCCCACGAGCAAAGGAAAATCTTCGAAAATTTTACATTCCGAAATTTTTCTCACTAGTCAGCAATACAGCGAGGCGGAATACGGCGGGCGTGGCGCTATATTTCTATTGTGTCGGTGTGGAGACGAGGCCATAGGAGCTCCTATTGAGTTTTATATTAAGTTTATTCATACGAAATAATGTCGGAAACGATATGCTCTAATTGTGGGAAGCCAATCGAAGGGAAGTACGCGGTTTTGTGATGAGCACTGGTGATCGTCGAGGAAGCTGTAGGTCCTATACGTGTAAACTGTGCGAAACGGAGGTCTGTAAGGACTGTCTAGCCTCGGGCAAATTGATCGGCACTAAGAAGTGCAAAAGATGGTAAGAAAAACAGTGTTTGAAGATCGGGTTATTGTTGTTATTATTATTTCATACCTAATGACAGTACCCACGTGGCTATCTAATCTCAGCTGTGGCCTCTTGCCGGACCAAGCTACCAGCCCACAGAAGAACGCCGTGAACAGGCCAGTTGCTGCTACTTCTCCTACTACTACTACTGCACAACGTCAAGGGGGCTCACCGCAGACAACAACGGCTAGTACGCCACAAGAGGCTGAGGGACTTGGTGAGTTTTATTGAGGAAGTTTTATACCGGTCTCCTTACGGTTTTCCTATCAGATTCTGCTGCCGAAGATGCCAGGAAGAAGCGGGTTGAAGAGGCCCGTAAGGCGGCTGCTCAGAACAGTAAAATTGGCAACATGCTGAGAGTCGGGTCGACCTTCGATGCCAATCAGGGGGGAATGCTCGACATGAATGATACTACAAGTAAGCACCTTCCTGTCACAAAGTATGCACGATTTCCTATCAGTGAAATTCGGCTGGGATCTGTACGCCCTCTTGAACGTGAAGGTTATCGAAGCCTCTGGTCTTCCGGCTGCTGATATCAACGTCATCAGCTCCAACTCCTCTGATCCTTACACGGTCCTTACCCTGCTGGAAGACAATGTAGGATCGTATCGCCTTATACAACTATTAGTGTCCCCCCTTAGGTGACCAGAAAGACCAAGATATGTAAGCAGACTCTATCTCCAGTGTGGAACTTTGAGTGTACCACTATGGTGGTGGATGTCCCCTGCCAGAAGATGGAAGTACAAGTGTAAGACTATTGTCCATAGACCACTAGAGAGTTGAGCGATTTACGGTAGGTTTGATTACGATATGGCTTCTGATGATGATCTCTTGGGTACAGCCTACATAGATCTCACTAACCTCATCCCTGGCGAGCCGACTAACGGCTGGCTCCCTTTGGTTGGGGAGGATGGTAGTATCAAATTTTTATTCCTCCTGCATTGATTTCTCCGCCTCTCAGGCAAACCCGCTGGTGCTATCCATTTAGAGTTGATGATTATGTATACACCTTCCTCTGAGAGGATTGCCTTTGTGCAAGAGGCCATGGTACCGAGACCTAAACCCAAGCCGAAGTTCGACATCAACGCACTTTATGGCCCTGGCATGTAAGACAGTTTATGCAACTTTCCTGTTGTCAATTATATGGCCTCTTGTCGTCCGTCGATCAGGTTCATGGCACAAGTGTTGTGGTTTGACACTCTTCAGCCAGTGTTGAAGGATCATGTTCTGCCAATATTAATGTGGGAGAACTGGCTTCTCTCCACGATAGTTCTCGTAGGATTCATATATGCAAGGTAAGAATTTTCGCTTGCTGTTTTACAGCTTTTCCATCAGTTACTACGCGGCCTACTGGCCAGCCTTCGCCTGTTGGGCTCTGGCAGTTGCCATGATCCGTAACAAAGTGCTCAAGGGCTATGATCGCTTCATGCAGAATAAGACACTTTCCTCGACAATCGATGCATCGGGGAAGCTGATATTGGAGGACTCCGATGATGATAAAGACGACAGTAATGATGGAGTCTGTCAACTACTACCGTTCGAAAGTTTGTACGTATTTCGCAGAGTCCCTTTTTATTTCACTGTATAGGAATTAGGACTTTCCGTTGATGATTATTTAGTATTTTTCACTTGGGGAGGTTCGTCCAGTCGATTGTTTTATTCTTAGGCAACGAACCTCAAGAGCAGTCATTCAATGGTCTCATTAAGACTTTCACTAGACTCTCTCCTGGTTGGGTGAAGGACCTAGCAGCCGGCTTCCAGCCTCTTGTAAGGCAACTCGCTGATATCGTCACAGAAACGAGAGAGATCATTCTCTGGAGGTGAGCACACTCTCTATTCAGCACCATTCAGTTTCGTCTCAGACATAAGCTGTCGAAGCCCATTTGCTATGCATTGTGGGTGGCCGGCGTCGTCCTTTGCTTCATCCCATTCTGGATTGTCGTAATGGCCGCTGGTGTTGGTATTATCTGCGCCAACTCCCCATTGAAGGGGCTTAGTATTGGCCTGGCTAAGGCGGCGGCTCGGTAGGTGGCTTTAGATTTGAGTAGCCTTTTGGAATAACGGTGATATTATCAGGCCTACACCTACTGGTGATGTTGGCCTGCTGGATGCTATGGAGGAATTCCATATGTCTGAGGAGTTCAGGAAGCAGGCAGCTAAGAAACAGAGAAAACAGCAGAAGTAAATGTGATAACGAAGATCTTATACTAGCTCTGGTGAGTTGTCGAACTGGATGAAGTTTGCTCTCATAGCATTGTTTCAATGACAGGCTTGGTATTTTCATTGGAAAATTTCGAGCCGGAGCAAGTCGTCGACCCAGTGTTGGCATTTCTCGTTAATCTTCGAGTTATTGCATCATCACTACTATGCTGCACTCAGTAGGAGCCAGGTCGCCCTTGAGGTTAAATACAGTAAACAACGGTCGTTGTTGCAGCTATCAGGCTGCTGAGTAATTGCTCATTCTATTTCCTTCTCTCGATATTGTTACTCATTTAGTCATATATACTGATCTCGTTCCTACTCGGTTCGTGTGTGTCATGAGGTAACTCCGTTACTCACGACTTACTGATTATCATACTATAGCGCATAATCTGTGCGACGATTGCCTGCAGAGTATCTGATTCTATTCATGTTGAGTTGTCCTAGAGATGGGAGAGCGGATGGAGTTTTGGAGTTTCATGACTGCGGTTAATATCAATCTTTGTTCCCTTGCGTGAACATCATTCAACGTTATCTGGAGAGATGTGAGGAAAGGTGTCAGGGCTTTATCTAGACCTTTTCATTGACGCACTTGCACTTAGCCCTCCATTTCATCGTGCACTCGCCGAGTGCCACTCGGCGAGTCACTGAGTGCCATTAACGAGCGAAACATTGATCCCTGGGCAGTCCAGAAATTAAAGTCGTAATCGTGGAAAATTATTAAGTTTGTATCATAACTAATGACACCTTGTGACTGATAAGGCCACTAAGTCTTAGTGACTAAGACGAGGTGGATATGCGCTTGCTATTTTTTTGTACCCAATGTTCCCACACTTCCTCTATGAAGCTCTCGTAGTCAGCTACAGCGGCCGGTGCCGCGTCTAGGCTTGGTAACGGTGGACCTTGCAGGCTTGCACCGTGCAAGTTGCACGTTGCAAGATGATGCGTGCAAGTTGCACGCATCAACTGGCTCAAGATTTCGCCAGAGAGCGGCCTGCGATCACTGGCTAACCTAGTTGTTGAGCTGAAGCAGCGCTCCACAGAGGCGGTGGAAGAAGGTAAACACATGACAATAGCACAGATCTTGCAATGACGCGGAAAGAGGGAAACAAGTCGAGGATTGCCGAGGAACGCTTTATGGAAATCGCAATCCTCAGGAATAGACTCCATAGCAAGTTGTCTTTTCACGAACTCAACCTCCTTAACCAGAGCCTGTTTCCAGGAGCAAGATGCCCCATCCAATTTCACTGCAACCAACGCTGCGGTTGCTTCGGTCCAGCTGGGAGCATCAAATCGCCCAAGGGTCATCAAAAAGAGGACATCCTCCTGAAATCGGGATCGAAGCTCTGCTACCAAGTCACCAAGGTATGGGGAAACCACTTGAAATAGGGAGGGATCAGACACACAGCTGCGGCGAGCGTTCGATGCTCTCACTTCTATCTTGTGGGATAGGTCGAGGTACTGGTCCTTGATCAGTCCTTCTAGTGCATCCGGACTGTCAAGCTCCGCTATGAAAGTTATCAGGTTGGTGGTGATATTTATGGCACTACTATATGAGACTCCCGTGGACTGAAACTTCGCGGACACTTCTGCCATCCCTCCTAGTACGTGGCGAAGGACGATCAAAAGCTGAATATTCATCTTATCAGTGAAGACCTTGATGAGACCCTTACAGCGGCTCCTATCTTCTCGCAAAAAACCCCGATCATGGGATATCTTGTCGAGAGTACGTAGCACGATTGGCAATACCTACAAGAGTAGTAGTAGTAGTAGTAGTAGTAGTAGTAGTAGTAGTAGTAGTAGTAGAGTTCCACTGTTGCGTAGCGGTACCTGAATAAGTCTTTCAACGGCATTGGCCGTCGATAGCCATCTGGTTGCTGCCACCTCTATCAGACCTTTGTACCGCTCGTGGGGTTCTCTCAACTCAGCTGACGCTGCCTTGAGCATGCTCAACTTCTTATTTGACTTAGAAAAGAGGGAATACAGTGATTGAATACTATCAAGGCAATCGCTCACCATAGGATGTGGGCCGCGAGCAACAGTGCGAGCCACTAGTTGCAGACGATGGGCCCTACAATGCACGAACTTTACATTCGACCCCCAATTTTGTAAGATCTTTCCATATATCGAGGTTGCTATCGAAACAGAAGCACGATGATCGATAGTAAAGTTAATGGAGTCTATAACATCGGTGCTTGTTGTAGTGGACCGGTAGGTGGCATTGAGAGGCCTTGTTGCCGCGAAGGTCGCTAGTCTTGGGCACACCCGATAGAGAAGGTCCAAAAGAGTAGGGTACTTCGTGGTATGAGGAATCTCTTCCTTAACCAAGTAGAATAGAGCCTCAATGTACAGCTTCATACCCTCTTTCTCGGTACTCAACTGGTCGAGCTTTGTCTTTGACGCGACTGCCCTCATAAGCTCACCAGCATTCCTAATAGGAATTTCCTATAATGCCCAGTGCCAGCGGCAACGTCGGCACGTGTGACAAGGGCTTTATGGGCCGGATCGTTCGCATGACTAGCAGCCTTACGCCCCGGCTGCTGAGTCTTGGTTACTAGCCGGCCAACAAAAGGCTTGGTGGAAAAATCAGCAACCACAGAGTCCCCCTGCAAAAAGGCCGGGCGGCATATGCGGCAGTAGAAGCCTTCGGGAGTTTCAATCAACCAATCCTGGTGCTCAGATCTGAATGTAGTAACCTTTCTCCGTTTTTGATCTGGCTGATCTCCGGGCTCAATGGCATCT
This sequence comes from Perkinsus marinus ATCC 50983, assembly GCF_000006405.1. Lineage (NCBI taxonomy): Eukaryota > Perkinsozoa > Perkinsida > Perkinsidae > Perkinsus > Perkinsus marinus. Next base: position 80,515 of record NW_003210279.1, read on the forward strand.
ATGACCGGCTGAGCATCCCCAGTGGAAGTAGACTCTAGATTAGTAGGGAGTTCAACATGAGCCGGAATGGGACTTTCAGGGACAGGTTGAGAGGACGAGGACGATGAACCACCCTTAGACTTCATGTTCTCGAAGTACTCTTTGATGTTCTGCATGCTGCAAAGTTGAAAACGCTAGCTGACACTAAAGGCGCATCCAATGAGGTACATCTAAATGGTGGCACTCAAAAGACTTGCCTAGTGCATGCTGCACGCATGCGCTTTCTACTATGCGCGGCACAAGGTTCTCGCGCGCAAAGACGATCGATGCTAAGCTCATTAACTGTAGGACTTATATAGAAAGTTCGCAAGGGTTTGAACAACCTTATTGACTCTCATGTTGCGACTGCGACCTTGAGAGGAAGATATAAGGGGTTCTCGCCTAGAACTTCTTGGGATGCATTAATATAGTCTAGCTGCTAGCAAACTGGATCCGTGTGCGTATGCGTGCAGTGCACCCCACGCACCAGGTGCGTCGCACCTCAAGTGCGCACTAGTCGAGTGCACTACCGCACACGATCCCCGCACTCTGGCGCCACCTCAGCTATCATGAACGCACTCATGAGTGCATGGCGCGCACCTTGGATAAAGCCAAGAACACCTTTAAGGTGTTCTTGGCCCAAGTCGGCTACAGACTTGAGAGCTACTAACGTCCAACGTGATGTATTTAATGTTCTCATTAGAGTACGCAAGCACTAAGGAGACATCTGTACGCTGCGAGGAGCAGACTTTATCTGCTGCGCTCACGTTATCGAGCATCAATATTCTCTGCCGCTCTTCATCTTTCTCGTACTGCCAGTTGTTTTTTTCATGGGTAGTTCATCAACAACAACAAACAAAGTCGAGAATGATGATAAGAAGAACGATCTCGTGCGGCTCAGTACCAAGGACTTTCAAGGGATTGCACTTGATAAATGGGTCGAAAATAACGACAACTTCTGCAATCATTGCAGGGGTCGTATAGGGAGATTCAGGAGGTACTGAGAAAGGGGAAAAACCTAAAGGAGTCTCGAAACTATCATATTATCTCTATGGGCGAGAGGGTTGATCCCTGACGCGCGCCCTCATCGATATATGATAGGTTGGGTTACTCTTTGGGTGGCATTATGTCTTTGACATATATAGACTTCGGGGGATAGTCTTCCCGATTCCGTGATGGTGTGTTGAAGGTGTTGATTATTTTTCTCAGAGCCTACCGTTGCTCTAAATGTAACAATATCGTGTGTCATAACTGTTTGGAGACTGGAAGGTTTATTGGTCCGAAAATTTGCAAGAGGTAATATCTCATTGCTAAGCCCGATTTTCTCTTGCCTAAGTTGCTCGTAGCAGATGTTTCAAGGGGGAGGAGATAAGTAACTCCAAGCTATTGGAAAGCCGTTCCTTTTCGGCGGTGTCGGGATCTTTGGCCTCGGCACCCGATCAAGGTAGAGTATCGAGCGAATATCGAGCGCTATCTCACTATTTAGACTCGAAAATCATCCCAGCATCAGGGATCTCGTCGTGCAGTGATCCACCGAGCACAGCGGTGACCGATATACCGGTGGTTCAGGCTACACTAGCTTATCAGCCTAGAAAACTACCAAGTATCTGGAGGCAGGCAAAGGTCATGTCTGATGGACAGAAGTACATAGACCCTCATGACCCAACAGGTAGTGTACTATGGGTAGTAGTGGATCCATGCTTGCTACATGATGGGTACAGTTTAGTGAAGTGGACATCGGAGATACTCTCGTAGCGCATTTATCGATCTCGATTCCCCTGTTTGCCAAACGGCGTTTGGGGCGGCTATGCCACCCTAGGACACAAGCTCTCCGTTAATCGTTCGCGTGGGGGCCAAACAAAAGTTCCGGGATAGGCTGACTGGGTTCCACATGTCGTCGAAAGTAGAGTTACTTGGGTGTTGCCGATAGAATTAATTAGTGGCATAGTTGCCCCGGCTGGAGGAATTACTTGTACTCATGCATATGTTGACGTGGCATAGTTGCCCCGGGCGGGGGAATTACTTGTACTAATGCATATGTTGACGTGGCATAGTTGCCCCGGCTGGGGGATTTACTTGTACTAATGCATATGTTGACGTGGCATAGTTGCCCCGACTGGAGGAATTACTTGTACTAATGCATATGTTGACGTGGCATAGTTGCCCCGGCTGGAGGAATTACTTGTACTAATGCATATGTCGACGTGGCATAGCTGCCCCGGCTGGAGGAATTACTTGTACTAATGCATATGTTGACGTGGCATAGTTGCCCCGGCTGGAGAATTTACTTGTACTAATGCATATGTTGACGTGGCATAGTTGCCCCGGCTGGAGGATTTACTTGTACTAATGCATATGTTGACGTGGCATAGTTGCCCCGGCTGGAGGAATTACTTGTACTGATGCATATGTTGACGTGGCATAGTTGCCCCGGCTGGAGGATTTACTTGTACTAATGCATATGTTGACGTGGCATAGTTGCCCCGGCTGGAGGATTTACTTGTACTAATGCATATGTTGACGTGGCATAGTTGCCCCGGCTGGAGGATTTACTTGTACTAATGCATATGTTGACGTGGCATAGTTGCCCCGGCTGGAGGAATTACTTGTACTGATGCATATGTTGACGTGGCATAGTTGCCCCGGCTGGAGGATTTACTTATACTAATGCATATGTTGACGTGGCACAGTTGCCTCGGCTGGAGGAAATACTTGTACAATGGTATATCTTAGGGTGGCATAGTTGCCCCGGCTGGAGGAAATACTTGTACAATGGTATATCTTAGGGTGGCATAGTTGCCCCTAGTGAGAGCGAATTAGACCTTGAAAATCTCTTAAAAAGTGTGTTAGTGTAGAATCCGACTCTTGTTGTTCCCTATCCTCGCCTAATGACCTCGATGAGTATCAACACGTGCCACACTGCTTACGGTGTATCTAGGCATTCTTACTTGCTGTCCGATACGGACGGGTTCTCTAGGCGTTCTAACCTTCACTCGGATTCGGACGGCATCTCTAGGCGTTGTTGCCTTCAGTCCGATTCGGATGGGATCTCTACGCGTTGTTAAACATTCGTGTCATAGAAGCGAGGGGTCTCAGAGCAGCCGACACCAACGTCTTTGGCCGAAAGTATAGTTCTGATCCCTACTGTGTGTTATCAGTGGATAAGGATAAGGTAGGCTACTTCAACTTTTCACCATTGGCGCTGAATTGTCATGGCTTGACTCCCCAGTAGACGAAGATATCCTAAGAATCATTTTGCTCTTTCAGATAGTTCGGCGAACACCCTACATGAAGCACACGTTACAGCCTGTCTGGAACTACGTGTGCTCAACGATGGTGTTGAAGACACCAAGTCAAATATTGCAAGTGGAAGTGTAGGACGGTTGAGCAAGGTTCGATCCCTGCATACTGCAAATTAGGTTCGATCGGGATGTAGCATCGTCTGATGACGTGATCGGTAGAGGAATCCTCGACTTGTCCACTCTCCGTCACGACCAGCCTGTCGATGGTTGGGTGCCTCTTTCATACCATGGTATCAATGACATGCCTTTCAATACGAAGTGTTCCTCTCCTTGTATCTCAGGCAAACCGGCGGGTGCTGTTCGATTAGAGGTTGAATTCAGCTTTACTGTGATCTCGGAGGTGGCCGCGTATATGAAACGTTATATGCTGGCTGAGGCTCAGCCTAAAGACAGACCAAAGTTCGATGTTAATGCTCTTTATGGCCCTGGCATGTAGTAATGGATGAAGCACTGGACTCACCTCATCGCCGCTTATCTATGGGCTTGATTCTTGCTGAATATCTGAGTTGAATTTCGGTTCATGCCTAGCGAAGATTTTAGTAGGATCGATGAATGATAACCTATCTGTCAGGTACATCCTGGAGACACTATGGACAGATACCTTGAAGGGTCTACTCATGGGTTTCTTCTACCCGATATTCGAGTGGAATAGTTGGTGGCAGTCTGTTTTAGTATGGGTGCTGTATCTTTATGCTTGGTAATATACATCGGGACGGTTTCTCGACGCTACTACGTTAAAATGACCGCTGAAGCTTTACTGCATCGCGAAATTACCGCTTCGCGGCCCAGTTCGTCATACAGTATCTTTGTACTCGTTCCCTGCCGTCTGGGGAAAGCGTCTGTGGGGAATTAATCGGTCTTCGGACGCAGTCTCGGGTTTTCTCAGTTGCTTCGTGGAGTATTGGCCAGCGGCACTATGCTGGGGAGTTGCAGCTTTGATGGGACGTAATAAGATGATGTCTGCTTACAAGAAGGCTTCCGATCAAGAGTCCTCCATCAGTAGACATGGCAGTATGGCCTTCGTCGCTTTGGATGGTAATAGCTCATGCTCGTCTCACGGTTGGTTTGAACTAGGTGAACTGTCAGTGTATGTGAAAATTTCTTCAATTCCGCGTACTCGAGGTGGTTTCTTATGATCATCTGAGACCGTTCAGGTTTTACTTGTTTGTTTCAGACGATGATGAAGAGAAGTCGATCAACGCCTTAGTGCGTAGTTTCACCCAGTTGTCCCCTACCTGGCTTAAGGATACAGCAGCCCGGTTCCAGCGGCCTCTCAGGATTCTCGCCGATTCCTTAGACTTCGCGCAAGATTTACTCATGTGGAGGTGAAGTTGAAGCATGATTGACAGGGTACGGAGTGTATCTTTTAGGGACCCTTTGTCGAAGCCAGTGTTCTACATATTGGTGGTATCCGGCTTGGTGCTTTGCCGTTTGTCATTTGGTATGGTGATGGGTATACTAGGAAGTGCCGTGATGATGATACACTCTCCCTTAAGGGGCCTCCTTAGTGGCATTTCGGCATCAGTCCACACAGTAACACTAAAACAATATCGTGAGTTCTTTCCATTTCCGATCCGAAGCCCTCTTGCGAGTTATTGGATGCTCCTGGGTATTTCAGGTTTTTACGCGGAACCAAAGCTTGGATGAACAGAGAGAACAGTCTCTTACCTCATTGTGACATATCACATTGTAGCGACGACTACCGGCAGTTGGTCATACGCCGCCTAGCGAAAGACGCACGACGCACTCAAGCGAGTTCAGCGTCGAATCAGCCGTCTCCACATAAACCGGCAGCCGGGTGAACTTCGGCAGCGTCACGTATCGCGAAAAGTGACGTGATAGCTTCTTACAGTCCCGGCAACTTGTTAACTCTCCGAACGATATTTTTGTAAGCATACGATGTACGACCCTCATGTGCCGTTGGTCCATTTTTCTGGTTTTTACTCTTCAGCGGCTGAACTTCAGCTGATTCTTAAATTACTTGGGTTGGCGAAATGCACCATTAGTTAGCATTGTTCTTATTGGTTCGATTGACAATTATCGTTATTGTCGTTATACCACCGCACTGTGTTCAGTTCCTCGTAAACTGGCGAGTGCCACTCACCGAGTGGTACAGACCTTGATAGTATATCACCATCATTGCGAGATCTGGATATTGGAAGATTCGTTGAACGAGGGTTGTCGACGTTGAAGCACATGAAGGACTTGCGGGGTGGAGGCGCTCGAACTACATCGACGTGACAGGCTTGGAGCAGTCAAAGCGAGCCGATCCAGCTGTCCGATTTATATCAGAGGATTGTTCTCTCTAATACAGCTTGTTATGTGTCATACAACCGACACTCATTTTAAGGTGTCCGACCGACTGCTGTACTTGAAGGGTTCAGGCCAATCTAACATCCCTTCAAGGGGATATCGCCCTTCTCGTCGTCGATGACTACATGCAAAGCTTCCCCTCATTATTCTCCGTGTACTCTCTGCGGCGAGACTCTCTCCTAGATTTGCTCTTTAAGCTCGACGATTTCGGCCAACTGCGCTCACGCGGTCGTCTGCTCCACGTTAGTTTTGCCTGCCATTCTGGTTTTCTGGTTTACAAGAACAGACTAACTCTAGCAGCTCGTTATTGACAAAGGTCAAGGGCTACACAAGACGAGTCTCAATATTCGAGTCCATTTAAAACACAGCACATAGTAGTAACATGCTTGATACTATTTCAGAGTAATGTAGTAGTATGCGAAAAGGCGAGCTCAATCTCATAGTGTACCAGCAGCGACGCTGTCGTCGCCAGAAGGCGGTATCCACGCCGGAGGATAGTAAGGCCTGAATTCGGATCAACACATGACCAACGCTTTCCGCATTTGTTTCCAACCGGGCGACTTTATCCAACTCGTCATTGCTGACCCCTTGAGTCTGCCGTATCTTTTCTATGAGCCCCTGAGTCTTAGCAAGGCCGCTCTGGATAGCTCGGAGCACCTGAAATATATAATGGAGCCAGAGAATCAATGATGTTCCTCACAGGAGGCCGCATTCTCTCATGATTTAGACACAAGTGGGAGACTCCAGTATGAGAGAAGCCTCGACTCAAGGGACGCCTGATAACATGATTAGATCGCCGACAGCGTTGACATCAACACGGCCAAAAGACAGACGAAGCGAACCAGTCGATCGTTAAGCTTCTGATAAGAAGTTGATATCCACTGGCCTAATAATCACCAGCGAGGAGGATCGCGAATAACGAAAATGACTCATCCCGGTCAGCATCGCATTAAAATAGTTATCAATGTGGATACTCTTTGTAAATACTCAAATCAATACTGACCAAGTTTGAAGCTCTGAGCCCGCGGCTGTCGTAGCGATGCCTCCAAAGTCAACGTGAGTGATATTGTGGAACTTTGCCAGAATGTCAACGAAGGACTCCATGTGGTCTTGGTTGAATACTCTGACGAAACGGCAGTCCCCAGCAGGGAACTTCACGAATCTACCATAGAAAATCGCTCAAACATCTTCATCGCGACCGCCTACCTGAGACTGCTAATGTCGCTCTTCCTCAATAACTCGAGAAGATCTGTCACTGCTACTTCCTCCTCGAAACACTGTAAGGAAGGAGCTCAGACGTAGCAGTAACAACCCACAACTAACCGAGTCTGGTATCGCTAAGACCTCCTTGTGGCTCTTCGGTGGAGCATCTTGTGCTAACAGTAGTACGCTGGCTGAGTGCTGTATAATGGGAGTGAGCAGTGATAAGAACAAGGCTTGCGTTCCGGCCTCCACAGATCTCTGGAAAGTAGCTCAATGAGTAACTCAAGCTGCCGCAATCCTACCCGATTCCGTCTACGCGGTTGTTTGTCCTTCTCTATCTCATGAATCGTCTCTTTCGGGGCCTGAGGCTGCATGCGAAGACAGTTGATGAAAGGATCGGCCCTCACCGGGATCTCGCTCTTCACTGTCTCATTCGCCTCTCCAGTCCCAGCAATCTCAGCCGCATCGCGAGCCTGAAAGCAACACTTGAAACCGCAGTAAAAACTTGAACTCTATTTCACCTCGACATTTTCAGCATGACTGAGCACCTTCGGCCTACTCCGTGGCGTCGTCTTCCTCTTCTTGTTGGCAACAGATGGTGCAGATAGAACGGGAGTCTCCATCTGGACAGAAACCTCCCCCTACGCTCTTTCAATTTTGCAGTTCATCACATCGAGTTGAGCCTCTCTCGACTTTGATCTATTCCGCTTCTGCCCAGTCGCTCTAACTGAAGGCCTAGCCGCTTCAGCCGTACGTGATGGTGCTGTTGACGGAGAGAGAGCAAGAGGCCAGTCGTCATCCGCAGTGCACTGTGAACCTACCATCGTTTCAAGAACGCCTATCGTGGATGGAAATGGAGTCTCACCTTCGAGCATAGAACAAGAGAAGTCACTCAAGTGAGCAACCCACTGCGCAGTTGCGTTGTTGACGAACCTGTCAGTTCTCTGAGCGACACTCACTTCCCACACTCCCATGTTACCTCCGTCGATGGCAGTGATCGCACTGCACCAGTGCTATGTCGTCTAACCCCAGAGACCCTTTATCGATATTATTGGGGACATTCTCAACTTGAGAAAGCTCAGCAGGAGCCGATTCCTGGTGGGAAATGCAGCGGGCTGCAGCCTTTAGAGCCAGATGACCAATCATCGAAGCTCACTTCTCCAGTATCTCCGACCGTTGTGGTCTGATCTCTACTAGCATCAACATCGACCTGGCATTTGATCCGAGAGGCATCGATTTGTTCCTCAGCTGTGAGACGACTCTGGGAGCAAGAGGGTCGCCACGTATAGGGGGAGTGGAGGCCTCACCACAGCTCTAGGACCCCCTTTGGCCGGGAATATAACCTCGTTCGCGATACTCAAGCAGAGGGACTCGAGTTGAATTGTCTCCTCGGGCGAACACTGAATACTGGAAAAAAGACTACTGTACTAGGTACCTGAGACTGTTTAGCATCGGCCTACCTCAAGAATAATATTTGACATATAGGGGGACTCTCTTTCCCATCCTCCTCGGTAGACAGGACTTCTCGTACTGCATCCACCAAGGCACGAATCTGCCAAGACGATTACCATGTTGATGAGAGTTGGGACCGTCGAAACTCCGCAAGGAGGTCTCGATGAGAAGTAACGAACGGAAAGAGGAGGAAGAGGGAGGACACTGACCCCCTCCAGAGAGTCCAAGATCGCTATGTTCGTAAGGTGCAACTGACCCATCGGCGATCGTGCTTGCTTGGCTCGATGAGCAAAAGCCTTCAACTAAGTGATGGACAGATTATGATATGTCAGAAGAAAGCAAATGATGGGTACCAATTCAAGCAGGTCATCTATGCTGGGTATGCTTATGCTGTCCAGGTCCACTACGAGGGACGTGCCCCAGTAAACGCTGGCGACTTCCCTGAAGCACCATTCATACAACCAACTAAAGACATACAGATACAGAATAGTCAATTGAAAGCCTATGATATCTCATTCTACTTCAATCGACCCTCGATAGAGAATATTAGCCCTAGTGAGGTGGTGACGGTGGTAGTGTGACCTACTTGAGTGCTGATAGGTCTGGCTTAGTAGGATCCTCTGGTTGTATACGATAGAGCTCCTTCAGTATCGAGGACGACGACGACGTTGTCCCTATCCCTGCTGGTGCTGCCGTTGTGTCACCACTTTGGTGAGGATGCAGAATGGCGGCGTCCTGATACATACCGGATGTAGATTACCATACCTCCCCAACAATAGTTTTAAGAAGCTTAGTCTGCCGTGGGGGCAGCTATGCCACCGTAAGATATGACTTAGTATAATTAGTTTCTCCACTTGGGGCAACTATGCCACCGTAAGAGATATTTAGTACAATCAATTCGCTCTCATTAAGGGCAACTACGCCATCATAAGATATGACTTAGTACAATCAATTCGCTCTCATTAAGGGCAACTACGCCATCATAAGATATGACTTAGTACAATCAATTCGTTTTACTAGGGGCAACTATGCCACCCGAAGATACGCCTTAGTACAATTAATTTCTCTATCGGGGGCAACTATGCCACCGTAAGATATGACTTAGTACAATCAATTCGTCTTACTAGGGGCAACTATGCCACCCAAAGATATGCTTCAGTGCAATTAATTCCTCCGACCGGGGTGACTATGCCATCGGCCCAGGCTGAGCAACACTCTTGCGCAGCCAAGTTTTTTCACTTAGGTCGATGATTTCGTTCAAGTAAGGTGAAATGAACTTCGCTGCGGAATATTAATATTTTTACCTGGGTAGCCAATAACTGATTCGAAGTAATTAATGCTGCTGCTGATGGAGACGACGACGACGAGGGCGGCTGTTTCAAACGTTTGCCTCCCCGTTGAACCATCGTGAGAGGCGATCAAAAAGAGATAACAACCGCTGAAGATAAGGTATATTCTCGCCTCCCCCACTCGTAATGACATGACTAACTCGAAAACGACTTTGAAGGATATATAACTAGAGACAAACAGAAGCACTGCTCGAAGCGGAGCACTCATAGATCGTGAACAGCGACATGATTCAAGATGATGAGACTTTTGGGGGGAATGAGGAGAGATGAAGCGGGAGGATGGTATGCAAGTTGAAAATGCCGAATTGGCACCATTGTGTTGTTCATGGCATGGTCGTACAACACTGCTCGCATAATATGCGTTGCATACATGGGTCACCAATTGGATTGGAGACTCGGCTAACCGGCCCGACTTGGGTCACCCATCCCGATGGATTCTGGCAATCCACGCTGTCTCCAGCACGCCAGTGGTGATAATGGCACTATCCAAAGCTGGAGGAAGGGCTTTGCACGTAGACTCCGATGATATCAGTCAATGATGCCAAAGAGTAATGCGAGTACCGGCCTGAACGAATCGACTCTCAAGAGAGAGAACGCAAGCGTTGACACTCACTGAGTTCTTGCTCAGCGACAGTAAAAAAGCATAATGCAACAGATTGTGAGATAAGCTTTTCGAAGAGGATGGGTAGCCATCGCTCGTCTAACTCCACCAATGAAACTATGAGCACAGATCATCCAGCAGTTTTTTGATAGGCTCCGAAGCGATCATAGTGGAGAAGAAACGAAGCAATTAAACGGCTACAGTGAACTATTCCAGGACAAACACAAGGCAGTTGAAGGATCTCTTATTACACAGAGGATAGTACGGATGAATCATATTAGAGATAGGAAGTATCGTAAATGGTGTCGAAGAACCGGATTCTCTCTTCAACGTATACATTTCATCAAGCGTAAACCCCAGTAAGCAAGCTTTGACCTGAAGGACGTAAACATTGCAGCTGCAGCTGCTCCAATGAGCTTACTCCGTTCCCGCGGTGCTCGTCGCGGCTCTCTGGGTGAACTCATGATTGAAACGGTAGAATAACGTCGCGAGATCCTAGCCGCGGATATACCGGGGTTGGCGTCATAATCCGTATAAGGCAGTAGACGGTCTTGTGCTGACGTGTCTGGAGCTACGGCCCAGAACAGCACGCCGTAAAGTAGGAACAATATGGCGTACAAGAGGCAGGCCGGGGAGAAGCCAATAACACTGAAGAAGTTTCAGTGCGAAAGACGAAAAATGCCTTCACGCCAAGTCTAAATGATTCGTTTCAAGACAAAATAGCGATCTAGTGACCATAAGGATAGCTATGTGAAGTTATGATGAAAGGCAACAATGAGACTCTCAGTTTTCTAGTCAGAAATGTGCATTTTGGTCCTCTTTTTACAGGACTAAGATGCATATTTTTCTGTCGTAGATCTCGAAATTGACTTGCGCGAACAGAATGAAAGTTTTGCTTCCTACCAGGTAGTAGATATAACGATGATCTCTCACACGCTATGTGATTCCCCTGAACCGAGCTAGAGAAAGAGCGGTCTCCGGTGGAGACTCTCCACACTGTGGAGTCTACAGTGATTACTCTCAGATGAATGACCCACTTACGTACCCAGTGAGCGAACCACCCAGAATGGGTCCCAGGGCTTCTCCAAGAGAAGCACCGCCGTTGAAGAGAGCTGACACCATATCAATCGCTCCATGGCCCATCTCGGGTGGTATCTGAGAGACTCAAATTTAACCGAGTGCTAGGCAGGGAACGACGAACCCCTTCAATCATGTAAGGCATGCAAGGGACCCAGCCCCAACTGGAGCCTATGCCTGCCAGACCGAGGGCTATCAATTGCTGCACCCACGGGTTCGAAGTAACTTTCAGAGTTGGCCCGAGTGTTAGCTGAAGATACAACAGATACGATACAGATCTTCTGACGGGCCGACGAACATTACGAAGGAAGCTCCCATGACCAGCAGACCGAGCGCCAAGGTGACGTGTTTCGTGAGAAGTGATGTTGTCCTGATCAAAGAACATATGCACGACCCATTGGGGAAAAAATCTCCAAGTTTCGTTCACGTCGGACCCGAATCAGCTAAAGTCATGATCACTTCAAACGATATGACGTACTTGGGTATAAGTACTGTAGCTATAGCCATAGTAACCGATGGGAATGCAAAGAGGAGACCCATGGTAGATGGTGAAACGTCACCCAATACAGCTAAGAAGTGCTCTGAGAGAACCTGGAGAAAGACCCTGGGAGAGAGGGGAGAAGAGGCAACCTACTGGATCCATGAACCCGAAGGCTGAGCTGACTAGCGCACTGCAGAGAACTGTGATTAGAATATGCCGCATACGGAGCACCTGACAAGAGCCTCGTAGAACCTAGCTTAACCGCATTTTTGGAAGATTCTAGATTAATGGAGTTATAGATTCTCATTGAAAGTATCACGGATGTGATCATGGATCTAAGTTGGAAATGGATAGAACATTGCAGAGAACGGAAACGGGTATGACAAGTGGAGACGAGATGTTCAAAACTCACTTCGCTCACTCCCACGACCTTCCGACCACTCTGAGCAGCACCATCACTAGTCGGCAATGAGGCAGCCGGGGGTATCGGAACCCATGTGGCTAGCATCAGCACCTGACATGAATCTTATCACAAAGAGCAAGACAATATTAACGTACCATGACACCGAAATGAATAGCCGTGAGTACAATAAAGGAGGTGTGGAATCCACCCACTTGGAATAGGCCAGCACCTGAGCAAGACCTGTTCAATCCGAATCTCATGCGTGCAGGAGTCACCGATAGTCGGGCCAACGGCAAAACCAACATTCCCTATCAGCTCTTGGAAGGCGAATATCTTCTCTATATCTCCCGGGAACAACCTGCCCGGGATCCTCGCAGCTGTGATCATAGATACTCCATTCATACTCACCTAGCCATAATCGCAGAGGTAGCAGAATATGTACAAGCAGCTCCTACGCCTTGAATGGCTCGGAAAGCAAGGAAGCTCCTGAGCGAGCCAAGTTGTAGTTGTGGGGAGTCGATAAGTGGTAGTTAAGCAACAGCTTCTATAACGTCGCGAAAACTCTAGGAGATAAGGAAGTGGAGTGTAAACCCATAATATTGATCGGGAAACCAGATAGGAGTAACAACCAAGGATCACACTTACCAGAGCACCTTGGAGAAGCCAAAGCCAAGTGTGCCAATTGCAACGAATACACCTCCTGCCAAGAGAACGGTGAAGTACCCCAGTAGTTGAAGGAGGTAGCCAGTGAGAGGCGCCATAATACAGGACGCACACGGCAAGAAAGCGAATACCACTCCAATCGTAGCATCCGTGAGATCTGACAATGACGTCCTCTTGGAGGTGAATGGTATTGACGAATCTCTCAAGGGATGTATGGAGGTGGACTACGAATGATACTATACCATTCAAGAACCTATCTACAGAATGGGGCCATTATGCCAGAGGACTATATCTCTGAGAAATCCACATACAGAATGGGGCCGCTATGCCAGAGTACTATACCACTTAAGATTTCATCTACAGAATGGGGTCGTTATGCCAGAGGACTATGCCATCCGGGAATCTATTCACCGAATTGGGCTGCTATACCAACGATATGAGACACTACATATGCCAGCGAGGACATCAGTTTTGCTCGCGTGTTCATGCAAAGGAAGCACAATAGCGAATAAGAAACTCGATATAGTGATGCGCTTCGAAGAAGGATTCCAACTAAATGACTGAAGAGAACAATTTCGCCGATGCGAGCACCAAATTTCGCCGGATCACAGCTAGTCAGTACGATGTGGATATGCAGTTTTTCCGTCGCTGAGTGACAGCTCCCGCGGTAATACCCTCGCAAGAGTTTAATGTTTCACTGAGACAGTCCCAGGAGTCTAGGCGCATCATAACGTTATCAACCTTATAAGAGTTTCAGACCCCATTATTCATAATTTCACTTACCGAGTTCTTGCTTGGCGTAGACTGGAAAGAAAGGAGCAATTTGATATAGTAGAGTTATCGTAACGAAGTAGGCTGTCTGGCAGAGGACGAGCATCCATCGTCTCTTAGCACGCTGAGCTGATGTCAATCGTGTAGGGGGCGCGTTGTCGAGGAGAGCTCGCCGAATATCAGTGTTCGAGCTGTTACCATCCATGACGATTAAAGAAGCAACTTTTAACTGTGAGGTCCAAAACAGTATTACAGCAAGGTGGTCGCCGTTGCGCAAAAGATAGACGGTTACTATAAGATAGAGGTATGGTGAATAGCCGGCCGATGAATTCTGAAGTAATAATTTGGGTCGATACAACGTTAGATGTGTTCATTACACACTTCCCACATATTGCGTGAATCCTTACACATTATTTATCATTGGGAGACATCATTTTGCCCCCTCTCACTCACATTCAATCCTTTCCTGACATCCAGCGAAATTTGCCCCGTATCGAGAATGCCATTCATCATCCGAGCCGAGCCAACACTGGAAAATCGTCTACCAGTACCCATACATTCCAAAATAGCTACTCAGACCACACTACGGGTGTACAAATATCAATTGTAGTCGTGCTAGTAGCATAAACTACATATGAACACTGATAACCATTACTCATCCCAACCGATCTACTAAGACTTCAAACCCAACACAACTACCCTGTTGAAACTAACCCTCTTCAATAGTACACGTAAAGTAAGCCGCCCTCTACGACAACACAGCCTTCTCCAACCATCATCCCTCCTCCAGCCTGTGTTGACAGCATGAGACCATCGAATACAGCAGAGGTTGGACCTCCTTCTTTTTACGCCGGGATCCGCTCGATGTGCTCCTCAGAAATCGGTCTACCCGTTTCGGCGCACATACCGCATGATACCGCCTATGACAAGATCTCACATAGCATTTCACCCTAGCATCGCTGCGAACAATCGGTTCCCCACATCCACTGCACTGCTGTCTCCTCACATGATAACCACGCCTGATGGACGGACCCGATAAGATCACTCGAAGGTAGCCCTGGGAATCCTTCGTCATCGACACTCCGCTGATTGACAATCCACACAATAAATGGCACCATCGCTCCGCCGAACCCGACTCCTCCATCATAGGCACCAATACACTCCTTCTAGCAGCATCACACGGACAGAGGGAACACTTAGGTCGATTAGAAGCCTCTTGAGAGCATGCCAGACAGTGCCCCTTACCAGTATTCCTGTTGTTCCAGCCCAGGAGAGTTCGGCAAGCCTCATGCAGACATACACCGCAATCAACACACTTGAAAGATGACCCCTCGCAGTCGCTACCACATACTCCACAAGCACGATACGATTCACTCAGAGTCATCTTGAAATCCTGTCCGAGCTTTTCCACCTCTCCAACACTCCCATCAGACTCAGCTTCGTCTATCAAACTCTGCAGCATGCTCTCATCCAAAGGTTCATCCGGGATGATCCCGAGCCCCTGCAGAAAGTACCCCAGAGTCGCCTCTTGAACTGGTGGGAGCTCCTCAAGAACTTCCTTAATCGTATTCTCGCTCACCAAAGCCGAGGCCCCGTGCACTAGGATAAAATCACAATACTTCCCCTCAGATTCTATACTCAAATTCGCTGGACTCAACAACTTCCCCTCATCTCCATCGTCAGCAATCCCCGGCCACCCCGGCAAATTCTGTGGAGACGCCGCAGCCGCCGCTGCTTTCGCCGCCGCCACACTGAGCTGATCCGGCTGGCCTTCGCTGGGAACTTTATCACCGTGCAAGGCGTATTCGAGATCTTCCAGGAGTAACAAATGCTCGTACGGCTCCTCTAGAATCCTCCTCCTCACCGACTCTCTCACTACCGCTCCATCAGCAACTCGTGCAACCTCGACCATTTCATCCTCAGCTACTACTGCTCTCCCGCCATACAGTAGAACGCGCTCAGGAGGCGGTTTAGCAATCACCGGGGAGATAACTTCCCTAGTATCACCCTCAGATGCCCCACTCGAATTCGACAGAAAACACCTCACACACAGAGCAATCGCACAAGCCGCTAACGATGCCAAGTGCACCCTTTCCCACAGTTGACCCTGTCGAGAGCTCAGCTGTCCGCATTTCCTCTCGAGTAAAAACCATATTCTATCCTCAATCGCCTTCGGTATCGTCCCCACTTCATCAGAGTCTGACTCCGAATCCTCGCTGCCCGAACTACCACTCTCGCTGGGTTTCTCCATCATGCACAAACACATCAGCTCAAAGGCCGCCAGCTCCACACTGTCAACCGTAACCTTATTTCGTATCATCTTCCTCGCCCACTCCGGCACCTTCGCCACTACTTTTCCATTCTCTGTAGCCTCAGTCAGCTGATAATAAAGATTCGCGACTTGCCCCGATGGAGACTGAGGGTCAACCTCCAATGCACTGATATTGCTCCCACCCCGAGGTTTGTGCTGTAAGCTTTCCAGCTTCCTAATATCAGCTTCTCTCGCCTCCTTGGTGCACTCATCATCACAGTACTGGTCGAAGGTCTCCAAACGCTGTATCGCCCAAGGCAAGGTATCGTCAGCTTGATGAGAGAGAACCTTCTGTGGCTTAGCATGCACCAAACAGTTCACCACATACCTGAACATACTACAAATCTCATGTGTATGTGAAAGGAGCACACCACGTCCGAGTTGTATACGCCCACCCTTGTAGACCAAAAATAAGACAACCGGAGGAGTCAAACTGTACAAGTGTCCTCGATAAAAAGCATTGTGTTCTCTAACCATGTGAAGTTCCTTTACCAAAAATTCCATCGATGCAACAGTCATTGAGCGATGCAGAAGCAAGAGCCGCTTGAGAGATTCAAAACAACCTCACATACCTCAGGGAGATAATCCGTCCCCGATGCAGGAAGATATGCACATGGTCAACTACATGTGTCGGTGATTTCGAGGAATTTTCAGGAATTTTTCGGAATTTTTCGGAATTTTTAGGATTTTTTAGGAATTTCTTCCTTCGTTTCGGAAAAGTTTACCTGAATTCATATGTAAAACTGCTATAATAGAAGAGGAAACTCCCAAGTTCAACTGCGGATAGCCAACACATATTCCTCCAACACTGTCCATCCCCCATTCCCCCTCTACTACCTCCTAGACTCCAACGCCGCCCTCCTGCCCAGCTGCAGTGCAGCCAGCGTTCTATCACTGCCACTCAGAGTCGACACCGGTGGTCCTAACGCCAACAGCGTCATCATAGACGCCGAACTCTGCGGTGTATTGTGCGGTGTGCTCGCTGGTGAAGCCTCCGACTTCGCCGGAGACCCAGATGAGCCTTCTTTCAGTCCACCCTGATTTTCACTCATCAGCTCGGCCACCACCGAGTCGTGAACCCATCGAACCGTGGTGAAGTATCTGACCACAGCCCCCTGACTGATAGATGCTTACCTACTGTGGCTTACCTAGCCGGGGAATAAGGCCTATCCCGGCTGATAGCCCGAGTCATACACAGCGACCAACAACTATGAGAACAGAAATAGAAAATATGTTCGCTTCACTCAGCTGAGCTCAGAGGTGTCTACTCACTAATTGTAGGAGTTCATATACGACTCAGTGTATGAGTGGACAAAAACCAACGAGAATTTCCCAAAAATTTCATAAAGATTTTGTCATATTTTTCCACACTGATGAGAGCCGTCTGGCGATTGTTCGTGTCAGAAAAACACAACAGGAGACGCAGAAATAGAAGCATGCAGGTACTAGTAGTAGTGGTAGTATCAAAACTCCATTTCAACATCCCTCTTTTCCCCCAGTATGTCCCTCTCAATTTCGTCAACTGACTTTCTGAAGTATGTCAAGTACCTGCACCAACGGCGTTCCTATAGATCCACCATAATTTTTCAGATGGATAACATCCTTCTGAGAGGTCAGATGTACTCGAAACTTTTATACTTCCTCGTGCAATCCAGCGACATTTAAGTATGTTTATGAACTCTGATGAGCTGATAAATCGTCATAGGGATGTTCAGTATCTACTACTTCAATTCCCCCACTTCGTGGCGCCCGACAAATACTCAGTCCCCTCCACAGGCTAAATAACCCAACTTACTTCGCCAACGACGTCTGCTTCTCTCCATCATCCTCCTTCCGCGACGCCAATTCCGAGATGAGCTGTGCCACAGTAGGGACACTCGCCGGGTTGAACGACTCCGGCTTTTCAACGTCTATTATGGGCACGCATACTCTGCCAGTCTTCGGGTGTATGCAGAAAGGCGCTTTCAGCAGATGGTTCATCTGTTTAGATACGTTTATATCCAATCTTGGATACGCCATCTCGAGCACGATCTCGTCCAGTAGAACCGAGTTCGAACATCGAGCAGTTAACCACTGCCACACCTGAGTGAAAATATTCCCAACTTCGTGGAAAATGTCGTGAAAAAAGAGCAAAACACATACAGAACGGAAGCTCCGTGAAAAACTATGTGGTTGAGTATTCGCCTGAGTCCGAGATCAAAAGGACATATCGCAAGTACAGCTATACCACAATTAACATCAAAATCAGTGTTGAAGTAGTACTAAACCTATTCATCAGCCCTCACTACCTCCCGACTACTCCTCTTAGACGACAGAAAGCTCTTAGCCTCCCCTCTGCCAACCGGATCAGTCGCTGGTATCACCGTATTCACCACTTTCTGTAGTAAATTCTTATCTCCGCCCTCGACCATCGGGGCGTCTAAGAGCCTCTGACCCTCAAGCAGGCCGCACTGAACACGCTCCAATAGGACCTACCACCTTGCCCCACTTCTACTACCTCGGGCATTAGTAGATATTTCCGACATATGTCAATACCTCTCCTCACATGAGGATGCCGCTGTTGAGCAGAGGATCGGATGTGCTTACACCTACGCCAAACCCTCCAGCGTACACTCAAAATCTAGTTTAACGACCACAACAATCACGAGGCGAAGGACCGCTTCCTCTTGTGAGAACAGAGGGAGTTCAGCAACCTACAACATCGCCTTGAATTCGAGAAAGCAGTACCTTCCACCGTTCAACAATTGAAGATACTCCGCTACTGCCGACCTCTGCTCATTGCTAAGCTTCCTCGCTGTCTGCGATAAGAGAATCTTCCGACGACTACAGTAGAAGCCTTCACTGTTCACCTCATCACACACCCAACAATGAACGCCTCTTCGGCCGCTGAATACGAACAGGATATGCTTGAAGCCAAAGTCGTCTCTAAGAGCTCTGTTCAATATCTTCACAGCGCAGGCAATGAATGTCCAGCATAGCTTGCATATCTACACAGCGACACAAACTGGTCAGTGTGAATGCTCATTTCAGTTGTGATATGGTAATAGGACCATATCCTTAAGTGTCGCCTACACTAGAACCTTTGCAACAGTTTCGAACGTCATCGTAATCATCCATATCAATATCAAACACCAACTCCCTCTGCTGAGGTTGGAACCCTCCACCTGTATAAGGCCTCACTCCCTGCGATGAGTTCAACCGCTGCACTCACCACTGCCGCCAGTGAGGCCAAACTGCTGGTAATGGGTGGGCGGAATATTGAATACCGCACCAATGTCAATCTGATGGGAATACCAGGATATAGCAGCGTAGGATAATACCCTCATAGACACGAGACTAATCTCACGAGTGAACCCTATGCCAAAGCACGCGAAGAACGCATGCGGATGATAAAGATGCGCCGAGAGTGAAGGCTACTTTATCCGGCACTCGATCTAGTAAGGCCTTCCTGAAATCATGTTGACCATGGAATGACAGATATCGGCAGTAGATATCCCCAGGCAGTGTGAAGGAGAACTCCCGCCGGAACAAAAAACCCTGACAGAACAAAATAAACGGGTTGACAACTACACCACGAGCATTTCAAAGATGCCGAGGTGTCTGAGGAGTAAGACGACTTTTAGTTCAATGCTATCGTTAGAAGATCGACGAGACCCTCAACCCACAGCAGAAATGCTATCATAAACATGTGCTTATGCGACTCTAGTCACTAGAGGCGATGCCACATACTGCTACCGATGAAGGGCAATAAACGGTTCCCCTCAGAGTGATGAATCCCACACACATATATTACCCCCTTATCAGCAGCCACTTTACCGCCCGGCCCATCCTCCCGATAAGAAAGCCATCTGCAGAAGTCTCGAGAGGGGAAGAGCCTTTCATAATAGATCCTCAGAGCCTCTGGCGTGACCTCCGCAGACTGATGAAATGATCGACGTTAGAGTAAAGTTTTCCAGTGATACCTGCACAGAGTTAGCCATCCCAGCGTCGTTCTCGGTGAGGGCCTGACACGAATACGGAGGACAATAAAGATGATGTAGTGGAGTACCTTGGACATGTATGGTTTCCCAGGAAGCTATACGACTGCAAAATCACACTATACTAATTGAACACTGCTCAACACTTAGCATAAACAATCTTGAGAAAATACGACATACATGGGCTGAGCTCTGAAGCGAGCTTAGGACGCTTCCACTGCAGTCTCGGATAGATGAGAACCTCATATTATCGAGCAAGGCGCGTCTCAATTCGCTAACGAGGATAGAAAGTCGAACGCCTCCCCTGTCCATAACAAGCCTCGGGATAGACCGAAACACACGTGGCTGCCCAGCCAAGTGGCCAATCACCTCAATTCTCAACCTGGCTAATCTACTGTCATTCCGATGCCCTAGAAAGACTCCCAGACAGATGGTCAGGTGAGATGAATGAACAGGGTAGTGACAGTGGTCCTACGCGGCATGGTCTCTGAAGGGTCTCTGGAGGTGTAAGTGAAGGCGTGGAGCTGGTGACTCAGTCCCAGCGTGGAACATAGCATAGCTAGTTATGGTTCTCGAATTAGCAGACGAAGTAAGAAATCACACTTATTCGTTTATACGCGGCTATACTACAAACATACCAAACTTTGAATCTGAAATCCTGCAAATCTGATGCCCCTAATTTTACACATGGCATATATCCCGAATCATGAGACTAAATTACTAGACGGAAAACTGTTAACCTGAGTGCAGGAAATAATAGAATCATTAATAAATCGTCTTCATTATCGCTTACTCAATAAAATATACGTATACGTATAATTTTATACGTATACGTTGTACAGAGCTGGCTCTGACACCTCCTCACTCATCGTGATCTGTTGAGGGATGTTCCTGAACCTGCCAGAGAACATATTAGCATCCCTTGACTGACAGTACACGGTAGTGGTGCTCATGATCTGATAACGCCCACGAGTAGTACATCGATCGATTTACATAGCTATGATTATTCTAGCGATAATGTGCAATAGGAGTGACTTGACGAGCTACCCAACGTATATTTAAGAAGTACTAAAAGCATTTCACAACCTTTAACTTGAGGCGTTGAGGTTTTAGGCGCAATTTAATCTTTTAAAACCGGTCAAATATTCCTTCTAACATTGATAACTACATGATAAATGACAACTATTGATAAGCAGCGCTACAAGGGAAATTGTCGCTAGCATGGTACTTGCCGGGTACACGAAATCACAGTCGATGATCAGCTGTGATTTTGTGTACCCTGTCCCCCTTATCTCATATTCGTTGTTAGTCTCCTAGCCCACACCACCCTTTACAGTCGTTCCGAGTCGGGCTCTGACAGCTTAACGGTGTCAGTGCTCAATGTATGGCCACCGGTGATCGCGGGTTCGAATCCCGGACAAGGCATATCGAATTGTGTTGGGTATTTGTCTATTACATCTACAGTAGGTCCTCTATCTCAACAAGTCGTCCCGCATCCATTATTCAACACTAGACTAGTGTTGAATAATGGATGCAGGGACTAGTGTCACTAGTCGACCAAGCTGTGTCTGCTCAACGTGCCTTGCTTGTGATGATTTATGTACGATAGTTGAAATAGCTACAATGTCAGTCTTTTACTATGAGCTCCTCGCAAAACGTATAGGCGCATAGCTTACGCTATCGAATCGATGAAATTCGACTCCCATGGGATGCAGTAATGACAGTCACGTACGGCGACACAGCAATGTGTCACGTAACGTGTCGTGCATGGCATGCGTGACGACACAGTGTTTCGAGAGCACGTGACGTCATTTGCACTCGAGTAAAAGTATTACAGCGGGATTCCGCTCCAATTTGTACATATTTCGAATCTTAATTTTTCGTCCATATTGTTTTGCGGGCTCTACTTCTTTTCCCTCTGTAGACAGCGCACAAAAAGTCGTTTTTTGACCTTTTCACATTTCCTGTGAATATGTCTGTAGTATTTTCCATTCGGTGACTGTGCCCTCATCCTTCTCTTGTTTTCATGTCGATCTCTACAGCAACCACGTCGTTTATTAACAACAAGACCAACAACGCCCCTGTAGGTTTGGAGACTCCTCTACTACAACAATCGTGCAACAACCCCGACTGCAAGTGCCGTAAGGACCCGAAGAGCACTGCTGCCAGTAGAAAACGCTGCATCAGTTGCACGTGTGGTGGTAATATCGAGACCTTGGATTCTACCTGTTGTGTGTTATTTATTATAACTCCTTTTAACACTCATAATGTCTGTTAAAGTACCTCTTCAGCGGTCGGAGAGTGAACTGTGACGCCAAGTCGAGTGTGCTTGTGCATGCGTGCAAACCGACATTTTTTCCCTTGGCGTCTCGCACGGACTGTGCCGTGCTCATTGAGCTCTCTCGAGTTTAGAATGATTTCCTAGTTAGTTTTTTTTCAACTGAATATTACGATCCTTTCGGATTCGTCCACTGTATCATCATCATTAACCTCTGAGGCCAGCGAAGGCGATAACGGTGTTATCTCAGACATGCAAGCGGGTGCGGTGATAGTGAAGGTTGGAGGGATGACCTGTAGCTCGTGTGTGAGCACAGTCGAGAACGCTGTGAAAGCGCTGCCATTTGTGGACTCTTGCAGCGTGAACTTGGTCACCACTAAAGCGGAAGTGAAGATTCGGGCGGCTGCAGGTAGTGACGTATTCGATGTTATAACCTACAAAACAGCTTCGCATTGTTCAGTTGATCTGAAACCAGGCTCGGAGCCAGTTGAGGAAATAGTGGACACCATAGAAGGTGTAGGTTTTGATGCTGAAGTTATTGGTATTACTAAGTTCGAAGCTAAGGAGTCCACTGAGACTGCTGTTATAAGGGTACGTGTCGAATTCGCCCAAGTTTTGATCAAATGTTGTCGGTCGTCCAGATATCGGGCATGTCCTGTGCCTCGTGTGTGGCTAGTATTGAGCGCCTAGTTGGGAACATGGACGGTGTAAAGACCATTGCGGTTGACCTCATCAAAGGTAGTGCACTTCACCTGAGTCTTCTGTGAATACTGTGTGATAGGTATGGCATCGGTTACGTTGGTCACTGGTAAGACTTCTGCAGAAAAAGTCGCGGAAGCAATAGAGAGTATCGGATACGATGCACAAGTAGAGCACGTTGTGAAAGTACTATGACTAGTAGCTTATCGTTATGATGGTGGTTTTCGTCTTAGTCGATTCCTTCAGCGAGGAGGTCCTCGTTGAGTGGGCAAGTCCCTACTGAGCCGACCGTGTTGAGAGTGTGCCCGAGTTCCTCTACCGGTTTGGTTAACTTTGAGGATGCTCGCAACATACTGAATAGCACTGATGGCGTTGTGGGTCTGTTCGAGTCTAGCAGTGGTCATGCAGGAGTAGTGCAAGTGTCCTATGTACCCTCTAGAGATTTCGGCGCTCGAGATATCCTGGCCGAGCTGGGACCTCAGTGGCAACTGGCTCCTCGAGATCCCTCCGCAGGCTACCATATGGACCCTGTGTTGAAGCATCGTATACTGCTAGCCATCCCTCTGGCAATCGTGGTGGAGGTACTGTCAATGACTATGTTGGGCTCACTGCTGGGTTGTTGGCTACCAGTAGTACTCTTAGTGTTGTCATTCCCAGTACAGTACTACTGCGGTTGGGGCTATCACAAGCATGCGTTCAGAGGGTTGGCTCACTGCAGTTTGTCTATGGACTTCTTGGTCTCTTTTGCCACCAACATGGCGTTTATATATTCTGCAGTTTGGGTATTTCTGAATCTGCCAGACCTTGTTAGTGGTCGTATGAGCTCAGATGATGTGAATATGAACGACTGTATGTTTTTCGAGACAACTACTATTCTTATCACGGTGCTATTGCTCGGTAAGGCCCTGGAGTCTCGGGCAAAGGCAAGTACTGCCAGCGCTCTCGCCGAGTTATCGTCCCAGCGCCCGACTGACGCTACCATAGTTCTGCCAGATGGGTCCTTGCAGACTATAGATGTCGATTTGCTGCACATAGGAGATCGGGTGAAGGTCCTTCCAGGTGGCCATGTACCAGCGGATGGCGTTGTTGTGGTGGCGGGCAGTAACACGTCGTGTGATGAGAGTCTTCTGACAGGCGAGAGTCGCCCAGTTAAGAAGACTGAAGGAGACGAGGTTGTGGGCGGCTCGATTTGTGTAGCGGGTGGTATGGAATTCACGGCAACTCGAGTAGGCTCACAGACGGCGTTAGCGAGGATCCTTCAGCTCGTTGAGAGTGCTCAAGCATCTAAGCCAGCAGTGCAAAGGGCGACTGATAAGGTTGCCGCGGTGTTCGTGCCGGCCATTCTTGGCTTCTGCGCGATTGTAGTGTGCGTGTGGGCGGTGGTAGCGGCTGTTAGCCCTCCAGAGAGAGCGGCTGATATGACGGACTCTCAGAAGGCCCTGATGGTCTTCCGATTTGCATTGTCTATTCTTATGGTCGCATGTCCATGTGCATTGGGGCTGGCGACTCCTACAGCGGTGGTTGTTGCAACTGGAGCCGCGGCAACTCGACTGGGATGCTTAGTGAAGGACGCGCAGGTGTTCGAACTGGCGGGCAACCGTAAGAAGCGAATGGCTGTGGTATTGGATAAGACGGGAACACTGACTGAAGGCAAACCTGGTGTCACTGAAACGGTCGGCTTCGGTGACTTCAAAGCAAAGATGATGCTAGCAGCGGCCGAGGCGAATTCTGAGCATCCCATCGCGACTGCAGTGAGCGCTTGGGCAGCCCCCAATGGTGTTGACTCTTCATTGACGGTTACCGGATTCGAAAATATACCAGGGGTTGGCGTGAAGTGTGATGTTGACGGGCATCATGTTCGAGCTGGTGGTGACATATCGTGGGTAGTGGGTAGCGAGGAGGTGATGAAGCAAGAGAGGGAGGACTATGTGAAGTGGATGCAACGTGAAAGGGATGACGGCTGTGTTGTTGTGGTTGTTGCTGTTGATGGCCGTATACAAGGGTGTATTGCGCTCAAGGACAGGCTTAGACCAGAGAGTGCAGATCTTATACACCAGCTTAGGTGATAACACTATCATCTTGGTCTTAGTGATCGTCTCAACTCAGATACTCCCTCGACCTGGCTGTATGGATGTGTTCGGGAGACCACGAGGCTACCGCCAAGAGAGTTGCCGCTGATCTTGGCATAGATAACGTTATTGGCCAAGCCAAGCCTTCTGATAAGATGGCACTCATCAGGCGACTCAAACTCAATGGTAGTGCTAGTCTTCAGTAGAGATTAGTGATGTTTGCACTGTAGGTAATGCCGTTCTTATGGTCGGTGATGGCGTCAATGATGGCCCTGCACTGGCAGCAGCAGATGTTGGAGTAGCTGTTGGCTCGGGTGTTGACGTGTCCACTGAAGCCGCCCATGTGGTTATCCACAGCCTCAGAGGCTTAGCGCCGTTCATCGAACTCTCGAGGCAAACACTAAAGTGAGTTTTCGATGATATTTCGTAGCCGATATTTTCCGTCAGTTTGGTCTGGAGTCATCATTTGTTTTTTTTTCAGGACTATTTGGCGTAATCTCTTCTGGGCTTTCATATTCAACATTATTATGCTGCCGTTGGCTGCCGGTATTCTGTATCCCTCCACTGGCATTACTCTCCCTCCCGAAGTGGCAGGAGCAGCCATGGCATGCAGCTCTCTTGTGGTCGTCACCAACTCTCTCAGCATTCAATATTGGACTAAGTCGAGGTATGGCCACGATGAGCAACTTACGAAGGCGATCCGGGAAGCGACAAGTGGCCAGGCTGGGAAGGAGTGATTTGTGATCAGTGAATTTGCACGCTATGCCCTATTGCATTTTTCTATTATTGACATTCTTAATGTACCTTCATTCTTGGGGCATATTCACTAATGGTGATCTCGGCTAAACCGCATACATTTCATTAGGCTGTGAAGCAAAAGGCGATCTGCAGTTTCCACCACACGCGAGTTTTGGGTTCACCATAGTGTTTTAGTCCACTGGTCATAGCAATGGCTAACACTTGCCCGTAGGCTTTTGGTGGGATATTTAACTCCACTAGTCAGAGCCTTGTCTGGGAAAATCGATAAACGGTCGGTCACCGATTGTGAGTGGCCTGTTATAGATGGCATTGGTAGTTGTAGTATTGGCCTCGGTCGCAATGAACGAGATTTGGAGCCCCGAGGGGAACTGTTATCGAGCTGCTGGGCTTGGATCCAGCTGTAGCTATTACTTTTAGGGTCCGCAGGATAAGCTTCCATGGTTGACTATTCCTGACGAGAATTCGGCTGTCGAACTCGAAATTGAGGATAATCAAATTTATGCTGTTGACCTTGGTTCTACACTGTTAATAAAGTCGTAGTTCTTGGGAAGAGCTTCTCGACAAGGAGGGCATCCCTTGGAAGGATCTAGTCGGCTTCTCAGTGCTGCGTTCTCTCCTGTTGAGTTCGTATCAGTTGACGTCAATGGGCACGTATGGCAACAGTAGAGAATAGAAGCCTTCCTTCCACGCTTGGTGAACGCTATTTTACTCGACGTGACGTCGACGACGTCTCAAGTCACCATTTCGCTGATTAATGCGAAATTTGTTGCCAGTTTAAGAGCCTGATGTGCGCTTATTATGACTGTGACTGGGATTGCTAAGGATAGTTTTCTAGGAATCGTGAGTACCATCCATCGCTGAGTACACTAAAAGGGTAGATCATGGAACAAAGGTTGTCCCTAGCAAGATACTCTACCTCAGGATATGCGCTAAGCTGCAGACCTACATGCTGTATTCACCAATCATTCTGTGTTCCTGTATGATAAATGATAGTATGATATGTATTTAGTACCTGGTTAGTATTCGTTGCAGTTAAACTTTTTTATAAATGTTTGCATCAATATTTAGTCATACTCCTGCTGCTAAGAGTGCAACCAAGGACACCAACGCTATTGCTTCTCTATTGGAGGCTGCTTATGACGGTGACGTTGAGCGTATGAAGCAGTTATTATCTCAGCATTCGGACCTCACTGTGAACACTTCTGATTACGACAAGCGAACTCCCTTACACTTGGCTGCTGCTGGTGGTCATATTGATGCTGTTGAGTATCTCATCTCGGAGGGTGCTCAGTTGAAGCCTGATCGTTTTGGTATGCTCCCCATTCATGATGCGGTTATCAATAATCGTACTGGTATTAAAGATTTGCTTGCCGAACTCGAACTGAAGCCTGCTGATGATGGTATGTGTTATTTGCCTCCTGAGAAGCTTGCTGCCTTGAAGGAGCAGGTAAAGCATTCGGACATTTCTTTGTCCGCTGAGGAGTTGGAGACTAAAATGATTGAGGTTTTCTCCATCAACATGAAGGAGGGTATATTGGCTGCAGCTTCTCTATGGAAAGAGATCCAATATTACTTTCTGGATCTCGGTCTCCATCCTACTTACTTCAAGCACTTCACGAGTAATGAGATTGCCCGTCATATCCGTTGCCTCTTGGCCGCTACGAACGTTGCCCAAACTACTAGCTCCGATTACATCCACTTTGAAATTGAGGATGACGACTCTGCGTTCTATCTCACCACAATGGAAGCTGAGAAGGTTGCACTCATGGATGGTAGAATCGCCAAGTACGTGTCTAAGTTTGGTGCTGCTGATGGTTTCGCCATCACCTTCATGCAGTCCGAAAAGCCTGCCACGCCTGGGGGTAAATTCCAACTTGGTATTTTCGTCGTTGAGAAGAGGAAGTACACCACTGCTGCTTCTGAGGAGATGATGGATGAGAGTGATCTCAAGCGTGTGGCTAATACGAAGTTCTTGGAAGAGAGGAGTCCCGAAGTTCAGCAATACTATCAGTCTCTCATCAATGAGAGTATGTCTACTCGTAACTCTGTGGTGAAGGTTTTGGATCCCCCAGCTCATATGGTCCAAAAGACCGGAGCTAAGATGCTGCAATTGGCTGCTTATGGTGATGTTGAGCATTCCGGGAATGCGTACATCTCAGAAGTTAACGAGTGCTTCCGTTCCAACGATATCACTCCTAAGAGGTTTTATGTCGACACCTTCGCCAATGGTATCATCGTCTACACCTGCTTCTTTGATCCTTGTACTCAGAACAAACTCGAGCAGCTTGCTCAGACTCTTCGTTATGTTTGCCATTTCAAGCACACTCCGAGGAAGTCCGCATTGGTTTGGGATCTTGTATTGAAGAATGAGATAACTCCCGAGCATGCTATCTTCCTCATTACTGCGGCCAAGTTCATCTTCTCCTTCTTCCCCAAGGAGACTCAGGAGTATCTTACTTTGGCTGAGTACTTCAAGAATGATCCTCCCAAGAAGAGTGAATTGGATACTTTATTCCGGAACACTATGTCCAATGCTATCACTTACGAAAGGATCTATGCGGCTCTTACTTCCAACTATACTCTCACTCTACCTATGTTCGACGACTTCAAGAAGGTTGCTGCTGGTGAATGCAAACCTTTCTACAATGAGGAATTGGCCGCAAAGATTGATGACCAAGTTGGATCCCTTCTCGATGCGAAGATCTTGAAGACTCTCTTGAAGCTCAATGCTCATCTACAGATGACCAACTTCTTCAAGCCTACTGGAACAGCTTCTGCAATCGCAATGCGGTTCGACGGCGAGGTCTTGGCTGATCGTCCGAGGACCCTCTTCCCCACCATCCCTTATGCCGTCTATCTTGTCGTTGGCAAGAGCTTCTATGGTTTCCACATTCGATTCACTGAGATTGCTCGTGGTGGTATCAGACTTATTCTATCAAGGGACGGACGGGTGTACAAGAAGAACTGTGCTACTTTGTTGGAGGAGAACTACAACTTGGCCTTCACTCAGCAGTTGAAGAACAAGGATATCCCCGAGGGTGGATCGAAGGGTACCATTCTCATGGATGTAGACTCTCAGAATTTGAACACCAGTGGCCGCGAGGCTTTCAATAATTACGTCGATGCCCTTCTCGATTGCATCCTCTCCAAGGAGACCGGTATTTACTCCAATCTGTCCAAGCCTGAGATGCTATTCTTTGGCCCTGATGAGAACACTGCTGGATTCATGAAGTTGGGTGCTCTGAGAGCGAAGGCTCGTGGTTACACATATTGGAAGTCTTTGACTACCGGCAAGTCTGACGTTCTCGGTGGTATCCCTCATGATAAGTACGCCATGACTACCAACTCCATCCATCCTTACGTTACCGAGCTTCTGGAGAAGTTGGGTTTGGAGGAGTCTAAGCTTACTAAGGTCATGTCCGGTGGCCCCGATGGTGATCTTGGCTCTAACGAGATTTTCATCTCTAAGGATAAGACGATTGCTATTTGTGATGGTACCGGAGTGGCTTATGATCCTCAAGGATTGAATAGAGAGGAGCTCACTCGTCTTGCTCATCTCAGAGTTGGTGTTGCTAACTTCTCTCGGGATAAGTTGTCAAGTGATCCGAAGGCATTCTTGGTTACCATTGACGATAAGGATGTAACTCTTCCTAATGGAGATCATTTCAAGACCGGTATAGAAGTTCGTAATCACTTCCCGGAGATGGAGTACTTTTCTGCTGATCTCTTCATCCCTTGTGGTGGTCGTCCTGGTACTATTAACATTGGTAACGTTGATAAGACTATGTTCAATCCTGAGACTAAGGAGCTCAAGTTCAAGTATGTCGTGGAAGGTGCCAACTTGTACTTCACTGATGATGCTCGTAGATATCTCGAGGATGCTGGTGTGCAACTATTGAAGGATGCTTCTACCAATAAGGGTGGTGTTACTTCCAGTAGTATGGAAGTGTTCGCCGCTCTTTGCATGGATAAGGCTGATCATGATAAGTTCCTCTGTGCTCGTGATGAGACTTCTACACCTCCCGAGTTCTATGAACAATATGTCCAAGAGATCCTCGCCGCCGTCCGCCATAACGCCAAGATGGAGTTCAACGGCATTTGGAAGACTAACCATGAGGTGAAGTATCCTGATGGATCGAGGTACATCCGCAAGACTGATGCTACCATCTTATTATCGAGAAAGATCAACGACATGCAGACCTACGTCCTCGGTGTACTCGAGAAGCACGATCCTGAGAATGATTGGATGATTCGTGCTGTCCTCAGACGTTGTGTTCCTAGATTGCTCCTTGTTCATTGTGGTTTGGATAAGATCATCGAGAACACTCCTGAGGCTTACCTCAATGCTATGGTAGCTACTTGGATTGCTGACGAGTTTGTCTATGCTAACGGGCTCAAGACTAGTGAATTCGGTTTCTTCCAATTTATGCGTTCCCTCCAAGATGAGTCCAAGGGTGAAGTTACTCCCTCAACCATGTGAATATTTTATCATCACCGTTTGTTCTATGTTTAATAACAGGCAACATCAGTTGCCATTCATTTTTATGATTAAGACTGGCATCCTCGCTGGTACGCATTAGTATGAAATCTAGCTTTGAGTTTGTCCGTCAATGTCAGTTAGTCAGTTGCTCAACTACGTCGGTTTGTCGCTCAAGTATCAACTCTGGCCGCAGGAAGGCTCTGTGGCAATCAAATTGCTAATCTGTGGTGTCTCTTGACTGCCACACTTGAGTCGAGATATGGCTACGGAATATACAAGTAGCTCACACGCAAACAATCACATCATCCCGTGACGAACACAATAAACGAAATCGTCACTGAGCCTATCGCCGTAGAACCTTCAAATTTGCCTTGGGACGGTAGGAAGCTCGATTTCGTGTTCGAAGGGATTTGACTTCCGATTTTACAACCATCCACTCCGTCATAGGACTTTCATCTTCCTGGAGTACTCGCTGGTTCCTCATTGAAAAGATTCTTTTCCGTTGGTAACATCAGGATGTGATTGGACTTTGATAGCAAGTTGAAAACATCTTCTGATGACAAACTCATCATCAAGCGCAGATGCAAGTGTTGGGTTTCTCACCGTGGGTGGATGACTTGACCAAGAGGATCTAACACCTCGGGTATACCGGTCCTCGGATTGGCATGTAACGGGTTCGAGCAGATGGAGCGGAAGGGTGTAGTGTGATAGTGGAGCCCACTGACTGGATAACACAAGTACTGATGAGCTTGTAGAGGTAGCTGAGCTACGGAGACTTAGGGGAGTGACTCAAGAGGAGGGGGAAGGGTGCCGTGCCCTCCTGGGCGAACATCTATCATCATTAGCTCTAGATCTCAGTAGCATGCAAGCACATTGATGTGCGCGGGATCCCATAACAGGCATGCTGATGCGTGATAACTTATTCCGCACACATATACACGCGCAATCAGTAGATCTTTGCTAGCCCGATACACACTGAACAAAGCAGTACTTCGCATTCATCTGCACCATGCTGGTCAACTGGGGTTGGCGCTATGGATATTCTACCATATTGTAGCCATGAACCTCCATTTACCTCCCGTTGGGGCGCCTACAACATGCGAATTGGCGCCCACGGCATGCAAGCTCACGCCGGCACCGAGAGATTCCCCCTCCTCGTATATATTTGAAATTTGTACTTCCTCGCATCATCGGTTGCCATTAAGATACGTATACGACGGAACTCTAAATAGCACAGAACCTATTGATGAGTACTGGTAGAAGTTATACAGCGCCTGAACTGGAGCGGAGGGATATGTTTGTGCTGCAATGGCCCCGACGAACCACGATTGCGCACGTTACGTGCGCATACATCCACAAAGTGCTACCTTCGCGGGTACATCAGTCAACTTAAACCCACGTGCTACGATGTTTACTAGCTATGTGCTGTTGCTGCTCTCGATCGACTTGATTGTGGTATACGGTATGTATCACGGACTTCGTCCAGGAGGGTTTCTCTATGATGGGCAGCGGGGGGATGGTCTTTTCATAGTTTACGACGTCTCCGAGGACAGCCAAGTATCTATGACCATCTCCTGTGATGGGCGCCTTGCTGTGCCACCGGGCCTACCTGGGTATATAACTAGGAACCTAACCCGAACAGGTGACGACAACTTCAAAGTAGATTGCCTCAAGGGCGAGCCCCAATTATGGTATAAGCAAATAGAGAATGTATGTCCTAAGTACAAGCTCAAGCCTCCTGTCGGTCTTGACTCCATCATGTTCTATCCGACTAATGTTGCTTTCATGACGTTTTTTGGCCGAATCAAAGTACTGAAAATGCTTTATGGTCCACAGCGCGGTGGTGTGTACGCTTATGTTGACCAGATTCAGCATTTTGGTGTTACTTTCAATATAACCATAATCCCTCCTGGAACCTTCAACCCGAATATTGTCAATTTCGAGATTAAGTGTCTTCAGAACGATACGCACAAAGTGCTACCGTTCGGGCCGTACGAGTTGATCCTAGACGGATGGGACAAGCCACGCAGGATTTCCTATCCTAAAGGTGAAGTCATGAAGATATATGACACCATCCATACGGCCTGCCCGGATATCGGTGGACTTCAACCTGGTGACCTTCTGGATGTCGGGTTTGCTACCAGTAAGACTATCTATGTGAACCTATTTGGCTCCTTCCTGCCATTGACCACGCGAGGTTAGCTGAATTGTGTCCAACACATCTCAACAATCTCGATAGTGGTGATGTCTACAAACTACTATACAATATTCAGGGAGTGATCTTCGGCGAATCGTCATTTTTTATTAACTCCTCTAAGCTGTGAGCTACAGCCCTATACTCTTCATTTTTTGCCGCGCCGTTTATGACCATGCTGTCGCTGAAGACCATGGACGCTGACGCTTTTGAGACGGTGCCCCTCGTTCTCTCTCATTCCCCAAACTGAGATGAACTATGATGACGTTTTTTCATGGCAAAGCAACGCCTGGGATATGGGATGGTGATAATCACGTATGACCAGCTAACCAGGATATGCTATCAGTTACACGGAACCGTATGTTCTCATCGGTACATTCTTTTCGAAGTATCTGATTGAGTTCGGGCAGTAATGGGCATAACTCGGTGGAACTTGCCTATACGCGCTACATTGCATCTCCAAGATATTAAAGGCGATAAGATCGAAATTGAAATCCCTTCCGACCCGAAATCGAGCTTCCTATCGACCCACGGCAAATTTGAAGGTTCTAC
The DNA here is from genome assembly GCF_000006405.1 of Perkinsus marinus ATCC 50983. Classification (NCBI taxonomy): domain Eukaryota; phylum Perkinsozoa; order Perkinsida; family Perkinsidae; genus Perkinsus; species Perkinsus marinus. The sequence goes on from NW_003210279.1 coordinate 113,467, forward strand.
GGCGATAAGCTCAGTGACGATTTCGTTTATTGTGTTCATCACGGGATGATGTGATTGTTTGCGTGTGAGCTACTTGTATATTCCGTAGCCATATCTCGACTCAAGTGTGGCAGTCAAGAGACACCACAGATTAGCAATTTGATTGCCACAGAGCCTTCCTGCGGCCAGAGTTGATACTTGAGCGACAAACCGACGTAGTTTAGCAACTGACTAACTGACATTGACGGACAAACTCAAAACTAGATTTCATACTAATGCGTACCAGCGAGGATGCCAGTCTTAATCATAAAAATGAATGGCAACTGATGTTGCCTGTTATTAAACATAGAACAAACGGTGATGATAAAATATTCACATGGTTGAGGGAGTAACTTCACCCTTGGACTCATCTTGGAGGGAGCGCATAAATTGGAAGAAACCGAATTCACTAGTCTTGAGCCCGTTAGCATAGACAAACTCGTCAGCAATCCAAGTAGCTACCATAGCATTGAGGTAAGCCTCAGGAGTGTTCTCGATGATTTTATCCAAACCACAATGAACAAGAAGCAATCTAGGAACACAACGTCTGAGGACAGCACGAATCATCCAATCATTCTCAGGATCGTGCTTCTCGAGTACACCGAGGACGTAGGTCTGCATGTCGTTGATCTTTCTCGATAATAAGATGGTAGCATCAGTCTTGCGGATGTACCTCGATCCATCAGGATACTTCACCTCATGGTTAGTCTTCCAAATGCCGTTGAACTCCATCTTGGCGTTATGGCGGACGGCGGCGAGGATCTCTTGGACATATTGTTCATAGAACTCGGGAGGTGTAGAAGTCTCATCACGAGCACAGAGGAACTTATCATGATCAGCCTTATCCATGCAAAGAGCGGCGAACACTTCCATACTACTGGAAGTAACACCACCCTTATTGGTAGAAGCATCCTTCAATAGTTGCACACCAGCATCCTCGAGATATCTACGAGCATCATCAGTGAAGTACAAGTTGGCACCTTCCACGACATACTTGAACTTGAGCTCCTTAGTCTCAGGATTGAACATAGTCTTATCAACGTTACCAATGTTAATAGTACCAGGACGACCACCACAAGGGATGAAGAGATCAGCAGAAAAGTACTCCATCTCCGGGAAGTGATTACGAACTTCTATACCGGTCTTGAAATGATCTCCATTAGGAAGAGTTACATCCTTATCGTCAATGGTAACCAAGAATGCCTTCGGATCACTTGACAACTTATCCCGAGAGAAGTTAGCAACACCAACTCTGAGATGAGCAAGACGAGTGAGCTCCTCTCTATTCAATCCTTGAGGATCATAAGCCACTCCGGTACCATCACAAATAGCAATCGTCTTATCCTTAGAGATGAAAATCTCGTTAGAGCCAAGATCACCATCGGGGCCACCGGACATGACCTTAGTAAGCTTAGACTCCTCCAAACCCAACTTCTCCAGAAGCTCGGTAACGTAAGGATGGATGGAGTTGGTAGTCATGGCGTACTTATCATGAGGGATACCACCGAGAACGTCAGACTTGCCGGTAGTCAAAGACTTCCAATATGTGTAACCACGAGCCTTCGCTCTCAGAGCACCCAACTTCATGAATCCAGCAGTGTTCTCATCAGGGCCAAAGAATAGCATCTCAGGCTTGGACAGATTGGAGTAAATACCGGTCTCCTTGGAGAGGATGCAATCGAGAAGGGCATCGACGTAATTATTGAAAGCCTCGCGGCCACTGGTGTTCAAATTCTGAGAGTCTACATCCATGAGAATGGTACCCTTCGATCCACCCTCGGGGATATCCTTGTTCTTCAACTGCTGAGTGAAGGCCAAGTTGTAGTTCTCCTCCAACAAAGTAGCACAGTTCTTCTTGTACACCCGTCCGTCCCTTGATAGAATAAGTCTGATACCACCACGAGCAATCTCAGTGAATCGAATGTGGAAACCATAGAAGCTCTTGCCAACGACAAGGTAGACGGCATAAGGGATGGTGGGGAAGAGGGTCCTCGGACGATCAGCCAAGACCTCGCCGTCGAACCTCATTGCGATTGCAGAAGCTGTTCCAGTAGGCTTGAAGAAGTTGGTCATCTGTAGATGAGCATTGAGCTTCAAGAGAGTCTTCAAGATCTTCGCATCGAGAAGGGATCCAACTTGGTCATCAATCTTTGCGGCCAATTCCTCATTATAGAAGGGCTTGCATTCACCAGCAGCAACCTTCTTGAAGTCGTCGAACATAGGAAGAGTGAGAGTATAGTTGGAAGTAAGAGCCGCATAGATCCTTTCGTAAGTGATAGCATTGGACATAGTGTTCCGGAATAATGTATCCAATTCGCTCTTCTTGGAAGGATCATTCTTGAAGTACTCAGCCAAAGTAAGATACTCCTGAGTCTCCTTGGGGAAAAAGGAGAAGATGAACTTGGCCGCAGTAATGAGGAAGATAGCATGCTCGGGAGTTATCTTATTCTCCAATACAAGATCCCAAACCAATGCGGACTTCCTCGGAGTGTGCTTGAAATGGCAAACATAACGAAGAGTTTGAGCAAGCTGCTCGAGTTTCTTCTGAGTACAAGGATCAAAGAAGCAGGTGTAGACGATGATACCATTGGCGAAGGTGTCGACATAAAACCTCTTAGGAGTGATATCGTTGGAACGGAAGCACTCATTAACTTCTGAGATGTACGCATTCCCGGAATGTTCAACATCACCATAAGCAGCCAATTGCAGCATCTTGGCTCCGGTCTTTTGGACCATATGAGCTGGGGGATCCAAAACCTTCACCACAGAGTTACGAGTAGACATACTCTCATTGATGAGAGACTGATAGTATTGCTGAACTTCGGGACTCCTCTCTTCCAAGAACTTCGTATTAGCCACACGCTTGAGATCACTCTCGTCCATCATCTCCTCAGAAGCAGCAGTGGTGTACTTCCTCTTCTCAACGACAAAAATACCGAGTTGGAATTTACCCTCAGGCGTGGCAGGCTTTTCGGACTTCATGAAGGTGATGGAGAAACCATCAGCAGCACCAAACTTGGACACGTACTTGGCGATTCTACCATCCATGAGTGCAACCTTCTCAGCTTCCATCGTGGTGAGATAGAACGCAGAGTCGTCATCCTCAATTTCAAAGTGGATGTAATCGGAGCTAGTAGTTTGGGCAACGTTCGTAGCGGCCAAGAGGCAACGGATATGACGGGCAATCTCATTACTCGTGAAGTGCTTGAAGTAAGTAGGATGGAGACCGAGATCCAGGAAGTAATATTGGATCTCTTTCCATAGAGAAGCTGCAGCCAATATACCCTCCTTCATGTTGATGGAGAAAACCTGAATCATTTTAGTCTCCAACTCCTCAGCGGACAAAGAAATGTCCGAATGCTTCACCTGCTCCTTCAAGGCAGCAAGCTTCACAGGAGGCAGATAACACATACCATCATCAGCAGGCTTCAGTTCGAGTTCGGCAAGCAAATCTTTAATACCAGTACGATTATTGATAACCGCATCATGAATGGGGAGCATACCAAAACGATCAGGCTTCAACTGAGCACCCTCCGAGATGAGATACTTAACAGCATCAATATGACCACCAGCAGCAGCCAAGTGTAAGGGAGTTCGCTTGTCGTAATCAGAAGTGTTCACAGTGAGGTCCGAATGCTGAGATAACAATTCCTTCATACGCTCAACGTCACCGTCATAAGCAGCCTCCAATAGAGAAGCAATAGCGTTGGTGTCTTTGGTTGCACTCTTAGCAGCAGGAGTATGACTAAATATTGATGCAAACATTTATAAAAAAGTTGAACTGCAACGAATACTAACCAGGTACTAAATACATATCATACTATCATTTATCATACAGGAACACAGAATGATTGGTGAATACAGCATGTAGGTCTGCAGCTTAGCGCGTATCCTGAGGTAGAGTATCTTACCAGGGACAACCTTTGTTCCATGATATGAGCTCAGTCATGATGAATCTAACTCGACCGCCGAACTTGATAGTGACGTGTACGAAGGGGCTATCACTGTGGTAGACTTAGAGCAAGTAAATTGACAACTACTTATCCACATCGCGATTGCCGTCGAGAATCAGTATTATTATTTTTCTAACGTCACCTCTTTATCGCATTGTCCACCCATATGCTTTGTGGAACTATCTTAGTATATACAAGTAGCAACGTAGTTGCCGAGTAGTGGCTTAACGTAGCATCAGTAAATTGTTCAAGCCCAGGGGCAGTATCGTGTTGAAGATGTTCTCTTATTAACAGCTTTCTGTTATACCACAACTTCTCGAAACTCTCAAGCTTTGTGACTCAGTCAAACGACCCACAGTTGATACAAATAAGAAGTCTGCGATGAGCAGAAATACCGAACAGCTCTCCCAGACAGAGTTACCTTACGTAGTTAACTTTTAGTCTACTCTTACGTCTTATTATCAAACTTACTAGCGTTGATCGTTTTTACGCTAGTAGATTGACCAACTCAGTAAAGTCATCATAGGTCCCCACCACACAACTAGGAACTCAAGCTCATCAGATTGGTCAATGGAGATTGTATTCTTCAACTTGCGAGTAGCGATGCGCTGTATCGTAATAACTAGCTTCTTCTAACTCATAAATTGATACTCAAATACTCTCCATTTCAACTACAACAACTAACGATAACCTTCGCGATGAAAGAAAATCGATGTAGCCTTACATAAAAAGGCAACTTCTTACACGAGTCCCTACATAACCACCATATTCACCAACTTATAGTCACTATACTTATGGTGATTTCAGCAGTGATAAAAGGAGAACAGGTGGCGAGGTACACGCCTCGACTTAGTCGTCACGATCATCGGTGTCGACGACCGGTGCCTTTTGAGTAGGGCCATTATCAGCTTCCTTCTGACTGCTTGATCTGCGGCTTCTAGTATAAGTGCCGTCCTCCTTCAAGAATTGATCCTCACGAACGAACATCTTACGTCCTTGGAACTCGTAACCATTGAACTTTTCTGGAAAAAAATATGGTAAAAAACTCGAAACTCTCACAAGTACTCACCAATAGCCTTTTGAGCTCCTTCAGCATCTTGGAAGAGGATCGTGGCGAAGCCCTTCGACCTTCCATCCCAACCCTCGGCCACATCGACGCGAATCATTTCTCCGCATTCGCGGAAAAGATCCTTCAAGTCTTGCCAGGCGGTCCTCCACGGTAACTAGAAGGGAATAAGTGAACAAAAGAACAGCGATAGAAAACGACTTACATTGCCAACATAGATCAACCTGTGAACATCCTTCTCGCCGACCTTCAAGGGACGGATTCTGTCTCGACCCTTGAAGCCTTTACCCTTCCCTTTACCTGAGAAACAGTACAATGAACCGTGAATTGAGAGATGAACAACTGACCCTTTCCTTTTCCACCCTTGCCCTTCCCCTGTCGGGTAGCAGCAGCAGCATCTCGATCCATCTCCTCGATGGGCCCGCGGTCCTCTCGGACGAATATCTTGCGTGTGCCGACCTCGGTGTCATTGAGGGTATCAATAGCCTTCTCAGCAGCTTCCTCGGTCTTGTATTCGACAAGACTAAGCCAACAACAATTGAAGAATTGCGACGACTGAGTGACTGTGACTTACGCGCAACCTTTAGATCTGCCGTCTCTACGAGTCAAGATGTCGACCGACTCCACCTCACCAGCGGACTTCATGTGATCACCAAGCTGAGTCTCAGTAACCTGACGGAAGCATGCTGTAACGAAGCAAACGCATACTTTCATATGGGCCCTTGTGGGCTACGAAAACGAGATACATCGATATGGTTAAAAGAGCAAGTGAAAGAGATGATGTATAACATCGAGGAAGCCAGCAGAACGACTAACCACAGTTATAATGGACCGGGGGTACATCTAGCTATGCGATGAAGGGTCAATGCAATCAATGCACTCGAAGGTCATTCATGAAGGCCCTCAAGGGTCGTCGTTTTACTCACCTCAAAATCCAGACTGCCAACGTACACACAACAAGCTTGGTTGACCATTTTAGGGGATTAGCGTCGCAATGAACCTCCTTAGTTCTTCAAATGCTTCTGAAGTATGACGTCCGAAGCGGTTCAAGATTGCATCTTGCAACCTTGCATTTCCTCAACGCAAGTGCGCAACCCTCGTTACTCGTTGACAATTTTGATCCCAATGCCGCCGGTCGTGGAGTATTCGGCAACACCTCATGTCTCGACGAGCTCGTGGAGATCCTCAGGGAAATCTAGGCTGTCCCCCAGGATGATGGACTTGAATCAGCCAGTAATAGTCGTAGTAGTGGCGATATTAGTAGGGGTTTATGAGGAATGATGTCAGTGATAAATATAAGTTTGCAAGATGACCATATGCACTGGTACTTGGTCAGAACTCCAGATTCGAAATCCAACATTTGAAATATGTCTACCCCGAGAATCGATCCCACGCCTTATGTATGTGAATCCTGAACATTATCCACTTGGCTATTTTTACCATATGATAATTAGTAATACTGTCAGGTACTTACCTATCGTTCTGCAAGGACGCCGTCCTTATCGTCCCGCGCCCGAAGACGACGCTTCAAGCACGCTTCTGTTGCCATCCCCAACTGCACCCAAACCACCACCCACTCTGCCACTGAGGAGCCCCATGGGGAGGATAGTGATGCTACCTCTCAAGATGGTCGAGAGTTCACCTCTACATTCAAGGATGGCAACGATAGTAATGACATTTTTATAAGTCTCGATTCCCATCATCGCGACCTAGGAGTGTTAGCAGTGGCTCTCACGTCGTTGTTGAGAAGGGCAAGATGGTAAAAGTTGTTGGTGAATGACTTTTGAGGCGCTTCTGCAACTCATCTTGGAATAGCATACATTCGATGGACAGGAAGCGCTAATGAGCCGTTGTCACCGTTGATGAATTGTTCACAATCTTATAACGATCAAGCTCTACAAGGGAAATACGTTCCCTATGTTCAGTCCGGCTTTGAGCCTTTCCTGACACACTAGGTATCTTCCGAGATTCATGCTGGTGGTCATCCCAACATTCTGATCTCGATGCTGGTACGCAATCGGCAGTTGCCTATTCGGTAGCCGATACGCTGAGGATGAGCATTGCAGCGAAACTGAGAGATCTCCAAGAAGAAGTCGTAAGTGCTGGCAAGGCCAAGATGTCGCTACTCGAAGAGGTAGGCGGATGTAGGTTTTAATCGAGCACGTTTCTTGGTATCTACTAGCCTTGGTAGTACTAGTACTTGGCTAGTAGGTAGTAGTAGTAGTAGTAGTAGTAGTAGTAGTAGTAGTAGTAGTAATAGTAGTAGTAGTAGTAGGGATTCAGCTCCAGTTTGCTTAGGCTAGTTTAGTTTTAGTAAGAGTTATGAGAGAAGTTACTGATGAATTTCCATCGTCACGGGCATTCAAGTATTATCTGATTAGCCCACGGTCGGATTTTGTATACGCTTAATATAGAGTGAAGCGGTTTGCCGTTATTGTTGTACTTTTATTCGAATTAAATGAGCACTACTTAGTTGTAGTCATACCACTCCTTCCTCACATCGTCATCAGATAAAGTCTCTCAAAGCCGAACTGAATATCCAACGGATAGAGTACGAGGCCGAGTCGGAGCGCTCCGCTCGGTTGTCTGAGCAACTCACGCTGCAGACCCAACGGGAGGAGGAGAGAAAAAAGTAGTGATTGTGGAAAATGCAATCTCATAGGAATTTGGGTATCCGAAATTATATATGAACTAGGCTTAGTTTTGTAGAGGTTGCCTTAAGGACTATTGTAGATTTAATGTAGAGGAACATCGCGGCATTTTGGAGGATACGCGATAGATACCGAATATAATAGCATACCTACGGCCCTGTGATAGCAAGCTAGAGCAGCAGAGAATGTAGAAAAATACAATTACTAGAACCAAATTGATTCTCTTAGTTTGTGTGAGGTTTGAATGCAGTTTTTGGGGTCCCGATGTTAGTCGTATTGTTTTGAACTCCACGTCATCGTGGCTCTCAATGCCTGTTTGCCTAGCACAGGGGGCGAGAGTCATCCGTCATAGCAAACAAAGAACTATGTCGAATATAGATTATTTTGATGATGTCGATTCTGTGTACTGTGGTGAGATTGGTAGAGGTAGAAAATATAGTAGTTATAGTAGGGAAGTGGTATGAGAATCATGTCAGTGTTAGAAAGTTTCTTATTGTGTGATTTATTTTGTTGCCTCGAAGGCTGGTAGAAATTGCCGTTTGGGGGGTTGAACTTGGGTTGCAAGGTCATTAGCAAGACGTTCCTCCTGCTGAGCTGTATAGTATGTGACTCAGGCAAGTAGAGTTTCTGGTCGAGCAGTGTAAGAAGTTGCATTACTTGGCCGTACATCGTGAGGAGCAGAGGAGGCTGGTCCAAGAGCAGCTGGACGAACATATGGAGGGAACTGATACGAAGGATTTCCCAGAGGTGTGGTATGGAATTATGATGAACATAGATCTTGGTTTTTCCTGTGTGGGATTGTATTTTGGCTTTCCGCAGCTGAGCTCCAGAGTTTCCTCGCTCACTATAGATGTTCTTATATGAATTCGGGTAGGAGTGTACAGAAACCAATAAAATTCTCCCAAAATCTTGTTGGGATTTTGACATTCGCCAAAATATCGCGGAAATCACGTTTTCACGCCGCTTCAAGTAAAACCGGTGAAACTCTGCCGTATCAGCAACATAGGTGATTATGTGAGTAGGGGTGATGAGAAATTTGTTAGGTTTCCGACCGGTCTATGGTAGAGGACAGCACGACTAAGCACGACTGCATACGGGCTACTATACTACGGCAAGAGTTGAAAATTCAGGAAGTATGATGAGCAGTGTTTGAGGAATATAAGTTCGCTTTCCTCAGCTGAGCTCAGGAGTTTCCTAAACTGATCATACGAATTCGGGTAGAAGTGTGCAGAAACCAACAAAAATTTTCCAAAATTTCCTCATCACCAACACATGTGGTTGACCACTGAATATGACATCATTTTATATGCATTTTCCACTATGGGAAGTCATCACTGAGCTACTCGTGTCAGACTGTGATCGAGCAACTTCGGAAAGATCTCATTGATGCGAAGGCGACTATAGTAAAGCTGGAGGTTCGCTTAGTGGATGCGGCGACTGAGGAGGAGGAGCAAGCAGAGGTAGTAAGTAGTGTGATTACTTGAAGAGTGATGGAGATTGGAGTCTTAATATTTTAATATCACTCCACGGATTGGTATAGTTGGTAGCTATCGTGAAATGGTTGTCTATGCATATATACTAGGGTCTACTACACGCAGCTGTACTGGTTGGCTGCAGTCGGAGAAGCACATTATCGATTTTTTGGCTATCGTACTCAGTAATGAAACAGAAATGATTACAGATTCTGGATCTACGCAAAAATTCTCAATCGTATAGTCATATCGGTTTTCTCTGCCCGATCATAAAAATCGATTCCTCTTGAGTGGCGATCATTTGTTTGGTGAAAAGATGAGTAGTGTTTATAATAGATTAACATATTACTGCAGAATTCTCGGACTGGTTTGATATTTTTCCCGAGTTTTTTGTTAATTTTGCACTTTTTTCGGGAAAATGGAGTTTCACCCTAGTGATATGGAAAACACTAGTGAAAAATATATTTCACGACTACTACAGGCCGCGAATATCGGATTTTTCATGGAGTATTACCGTACTTCACGTAAAACGGGTGAAACTTCGCAATGTAGTAAGATGGCGGGTCATTTATAAAATGTACTAGTTTGTATTAACGAGGTTGATTACTTTACGTTATGTTCAGTAGTAGTGTTAGCAGTGGGTATTTGTGGTCACCAACAGGTACCATTAGTAGGCTGCAGAAGCGATGTGGAGTCGGTGGATTCTAGTAGTGAGTGTCAGCAGCAAGGGCAGCAGCAGGAACAGCCTCGGGTCAAGTTGACTATATCCTAATAGTTGTATAATGTTATTGTTGTTACACTACTGCTACTAGTACTACTAACATGTAATATTCATGCTATGAGTGATGGATTTGAGTTTGATATTCAATATTGGATCGGGCAGCGGGAACGGAGGTCATTGAGCTTATGAAAGCATGGAAGTCGCTGGTGGCATTGTAATGATTTTGTGGCGCGCGACGGTGAGCTATTCGGAGTGCTCTCACCAGCATGAGAAGTGAGCGGAGTGTGGTAGTAGTAGTAGTAGTAGTAGTAGTAGTAGTAGTAGTAGTAGTGGTAGTAGTAGTAGTAGTAGTAGTAGTAGTAGTAGTAGTAGTAGTAGTAGTAGTGGTAGTAGTGGTAGTAGTAGTGGTAGTAGTAGTAGTAGTAGTAGTAGTAGTAGTAGTAGTAGTAGTAGTAGTAGTAGTAGTAGTAGTGGTAGTAGTAGTAGTAGTAGTAGTAGTAGTAGTAGTAGTAGTAGTAGTAGTAGTAGTAGTAGTAGTTGTTGTTGTTGTTGTTGTTGTTATTGTTGCATATTCTTTCCCGAACTGTTAGGAGGGGGGACAGGTTATAGACTTTGTACAGTCTCTTCATACACTTCTGAAGGAATCTTGAGGGTCTCGACTCGATCTTGAAAGCTGCTGCGAGCAGTGTGAGAAGTATTCATATGGGCAAGCACATGCGTCGCCGACAATGTAGAAATTCTGAGGAGGTTTTGGGAAATTCTTGTTGGTTTCTGTACACTTCTACCCTAGTTCGTGTATGAGTTCCTGAGCTTAGCTGAGGAAAGCGGACGTATATTCCTCCAACACTTTTCGCGGAGTCTACGAAAACTCACACTGCGCCAAGTTGCCTTCCTCTTAGTGGTATTGAGATCGACTGGCAACATTTTAATCAGTATAGTTTCACCCGTTTTACGTGAAGTGGCGTAATACTCGGTGAAAAGCGCGATATTCGCGGTGATATGCAGTAGTCGTGAAATATATTTTTCACTAGTGTTTTTCATATCACTAGGGTGAAACTCCAATGAGCTTGGAGGAACCGCTCCATCATAATTTTCTTCCGAGTAGGGTCGTGTTTGTGAAATGCTGAACATATCTTTATAAAGACTAACCCATTTAAATTCAATGGCTAGCGAAGAGTACGATATGAATAGCGCTCCCTGAAGATTCCGCTGGACGATGAGGTTTCACCCGTTTTACGTGAAGTGGCATAATACTCTGTGAAAAAATCGACATTCGCGGTGATATGCAATATATTTCTCACTAGTGTTTTTCATATCACTAGGGTGGTGAAACTCCATTATGAAATATAATATCGGTATTCTCAGTATCTTGCACCTCTATCTGTGATGTTGTAGTTTCTTCGCATTCATGTCAGCCGCTCGAGCATGCTCACGTCAAGAAGAATCTTCACTACCTTTTTCATCTGTCTCTCATCATCCTACGTCCGCTTCTGACACTCAGGAGTGGTTTTTGGATGGACCTGTGGCATCAATGATAGTCGCTTATTTGCCGGAGCCAGTGCGGTCGTGGGAGACTTTGACGTGTGTGTGCAAGTCGTGGGCGGCCCGGCTTATCAACTGTCGAGATACGGCTAGTGAGCGAGCTAGATGTCCTATGAGCGTTTCGTTGCGGCCTCGAATTTGGCACGCACTGCTTCTTGATGAGGATATAATGACGAGGAATATCGAGGAGGATTCGATGGCTTATTATGATTCGTGTTGGCGAGCCTCTGCAGAGGAGGGGGGTAGTAGTGTTGCTGGTCAAGTTTGGCGCGATGTTGTGCGTACCGAGCCGTGCGCGAGTTGTGTTAGCTGTTTCCATCATCGCCTTTGGAGAGTACTCATGGCGACCTCAGAGAGGCTCAAGTCGGTGGGGTACTGCCAAGGGATGAATTATGTGGTTAGTGTTCTATTGAAAGTTAACTATAGGAAAATTGGAATGGTACGCAAACGCAGTGATGATAGTGAGGACGAGGATCAGCTGTGTGTTGAGGAGGCGGCTCATAAGTGGGGAGAGGCCGTAGACTGTCAGGCGTGTCCAGTAGATGAGCCTGAGGTCATGACTTTCCGGAGCGCTGTTTCGCTGCTGGTGCGGTATCAGATGGTGAGAATGTTCGAGTTGAGTGACAGGTTTCGACTTTCTCTATGGACGTTTGACCGTCTTCTCGAGGCCTCGTTGCCGAGGGTTTACGCTCTGCTGAGGGCGGCTTTTGACGGTCTGGGAGTCCCCACGTCATTTTATGCATCGTCGTGGTTCCTTACGTTGTTCGCATCGGATTTGCGAGATGAGGAGGAGGCTAGTGAGAGAATCTTGGATATGTTTTTGAGTAGAGGGTGGAAGGCAATTCACCGTATTGGACTGGTCATGATGGAGGCGGCTTTCGTTGGAGACGATTTCAGTCAACTAGAATCGACTGATGGTAACGATTTACTCATGCTGAAGTTGAAGTGCCTCCCTGGCATAGTCATCAGCGAACTCACAGTGGAGGAAGTTTTGCGGCGCAGTGAGGATTCTTATGGTTGGGTGTCTACTAGGTTGCTCGGAATGCTGGAGAATGCAGCTCAAGTCGAAGGAGGCGCTCGACTGGTTCTGTCCCGAACACAAGGCTTTGAAGTACCTCTTAGTGGTACGCCGGAGAGTGGAGGCACTTCTAGCAATTATTGCTCTCGAGGCCGCTCTGAGAGTGTGACAGGCCAGAGCCACACCGGCTGGGCTATTGTTGCTGATGCTCTCCCTGAGCATCAGTTCAAGTTGGATCCTGACGATGACTTCGATCGAGACATCTTTGATAGTGTTGGGTCTAAGAAGAGCTCTGGTCGGTGGTCGTTTAAGAAACGAATATCGACTCGAAAAGCTAAGAAGATTTTGGGCAAGTTGTCCCGCAGTCGATCCGGCAAGAGCCCGCGTGGCACATATCATGTGGTTCGGTCGGAGATGCTGCATGAGGAGGACAATGGTGATGACAGCTCCCCGGAGCGTTTGAGACGGGCGAGCAGGGTCCTCCCAGTTGATTCCAGCCCGAGTCATGATTTCGCGAATGAGAGTGTGGACCAGTTGCGGAACAGTGACAAGAAGAAGAAGCACAGTTGGAAGAAGAATCCGTTCAAGAAGAAAAACTCGGCCAATCATACTTAATCGCTTGATATTATATTCGTACTATTTTACAGGCTTGTAGTACTTAGTGTTCCGTTGTATGTTTTCGCGTGATTAGTGTCTTGTAGCATCTCTTTCTGTCTTTATAGAGTTGTGTTGACGAATTCAATGGTTGGTGACTCGGAACGTTGTGTAAGCGTTACACATCACTGGGTTGGGGACAGCCTCCATGTGGTTGTCCTATAACGTGATGTGTCTCTGAACTCGACATAAGAAGAGGAGAGGGAAAGAGAGAAGCAAACGGAACCACTTGTAAAGCTAAAGGGGTGCACGCATACACATGTGCGTGACTGCGAAGCTGTCTCTTTCATAGACTACACTCCGATCAAAGTTTACAGGTATAGAACATCAACAGGATGGATCGAATGTGTATTATTCAAGTAGAAGTGGACAATTTATGGAGGAAGAATTGCTTCAGTTTTAGCGTTTTAGTTGATGTATGGCGGAGCTCGATGTAGCGCAGGTTTCGCGTTGGTGTGAAAGCCTCGCTCCAGCGGTTGGAAGTGATCTGGCAAAGAAAATCAGTGAGTATGTGGCAAGGAAGCAGGTAGTATGTTTGAAAATTCATCGACAGTTTGGCCGAGTGGTCTAAGGCGCTGGCTTAAGGCGCCAGTGGCTCATCATTTAGCCCTCGCCAGAGGGCTAAATATTCCCCCCCGAAGGGGGGGTTTACCCCCTGGGAGGGAAAATGGGGGAAATGAAATTCCTTCGCAACTGTCAAGTATGAGTAGTCGGGCAAAATCAATGGTAGTTTGTTCTTGACGAGCCGGCTAAATACTATCATTTGTCCTATGATTTGGTCGGAGAGGCCTACAATTATAATGGCTTGGCTGTCAAGTTGCTAGGGCTAATTGCCGTGATTGACCCTACCTCGTTTTCTGTGTCTGACTGGCACTGTCAGTCGTAGTGATAATTTGACGCAGACTTTGTTCTTTTTCCCCTACTACTTGTGTCGTCAATTCGTAGTATTTGAATTATTAATTGTCCGACAACGTACACGCAAGATATCAATCAGTGTCCAGAGGAAGGTGGAAAGGGGTCGGGAATTTTAACAGTGAGCTTCTAGAGCCTTGATAATTCTTTTGAAAATTTCTTGAAAACGAAGCATATTATGATCGTTGATAATTCAACCCTGCGGAGTTTGGCAGCCCAGTTGCATGTTTTGGCATGTTTAATCATAATAGATAATACAGTATCCGAAATGATGGATACTCTAGATATGGTAATCATACTCTGTCCAAGCGAAAATAGCGGTTCATAGTTTTAATTAGGTGAGCTCTATAAATTAGTGTTGGGGGTCCGAGACTCCCGCTGCAGAGTGCATCACGTTGAGATAGTCTTGATGCACTTGTTTACTGACGGTCATGAACCTTGTATCGTGATAATACAAGCCTTGTATTACAAGGACTAAGACATCGCTTGTGGAAGGGGCCAGTGATGACCCATCATCGTGATAGGATGATTTTACCATTTTAACTCTTCTGCCTTGGGATAGTCTTGCACGATTATAATTGACTCACACAAGACGGACAAAGATTTAGGAAGTATACATGATCTGCGCCCCAAAACCAGAGGTTTCCCCATGATAACCGCACTGTTGTTCGAGACGACAGTTGAGACACGCCCAAAACGGGCTGCTCGCGGATAATCATGGGTGCCACCCACAGACTACATTCCTCGGAAAAAGTAATGACACAACTTGTGTCATTGCTTGTGTCACACAAGCCTTCGAGCCAAGAGGCTCCCCCATGATAACCGCACTGTCATCAGAGACGACAGTTGAGACACGCCCGCGAGGGCTGCTCGCGGTAACCATGGGTACCACTCATCCGGTGTTAATCGACATCGGGAGCTGCATCATTTTGGTTGGCCTTACGCTTTGGACGCCTCTTACCAGCATAGCGTTTACCAGATGGCCTAGCTCGCCGATGGCGTTTGCCGGCACTGAACGATGGGAACGTCGAAGCTGTTATCGAGTTCAGCTGAGACGTGAAGGCACGGTTCATGAGACGCAACCAACCACTATCATGCTCTCGCAATGCCTCGATATCAGACAAGTGTTTGACCTGACCCAAATATTCACGCCAGCTTAGTCGATCTGATTGGAACGATGAGCTTGAAGCTGGATCCTGGAGAGTCCTGAGTGGAGCATGCCCTCGTACGGCTTCATCAAAATACTCAGCGATACCAGTAGGATAATCAGGTCCCATGCTGATTCTCACAATAAGGACGAAGCAGAGTGCTGCAGTAACAAAATCATAGCACTGATAGATTGCGAAAGATAACAATGCTTCCAGCGTATTCCCCTTCTCTTCGTCAGACGAGATATCGGCATATGTCCCTGGATCCATCTCGAACCCATCCTCTTCTCGCGGTGCACCACGAAATATACTATCAAATAGTATGGCCCATGTTCCATTATCGATACTGTAGAAAACGGGCGCAGATCTCCGTCGACTACGTGTCCACATATTACTATTCACCCGTAAACAAGAGAAAATATAGTCTGTCACGAATTGCATACCACAATGCTGCTCGGACAGTTTTTTATGACGCAACCTAGGACAATTCCGGTCAATTTGACTCACAATCGGGTAGTGCGAGGCGAGCACACTTTCATCTATACTACCAGGAGTACATCCACGTAGCCACCATGCCAGAACGTCGAGTAGACCGTCCTTCTGCCAGGGAATCACATTTTTGACCAATATAAAAAGACGATGCCTTATGGCACCAGCAATCCTCTCGTTAGAGTAGTGTTGCAGTCGTTTGATGAAACTGCTCACAAAAACCAGAAAGGGAACCTTCTCCCACCCTTCAGGCGACTCTTCAATATCAGGAAAAAAAGTGAAGTCTCGCCACTCTGGTTCTTCGGCATATATGAACGCGTCGGGGGTATCGTAGTTGCGTTCACTGGCAGCGGAGCTGCTAGCTTTCTTCAAAATCCCAACCGAGATGCTTACAGCCAGATGTAGCATACTCAGGAGGAGCTGCAAGCTTCTGGAATACACACCATCGTTGCCTGTATTATTTTGCCAGTTAGATAAACGGTCGATTAAGCGTTCAGTCACGCTGCTCATATCAAAGGGAACGAACGAGGATACTCTGAAATAGATAAAATGCAATATCTTCGATAACTTTCGATTCGAAAAATACCGTCTACGTGGAGACGAAAGAGCATCGTATATATAATGCTTTAAGCGCTTTAACGCTTTTAAAGCGTCGCTTTAATATAATGCTCTAATAGCTGACTATCTAGACATGGTACTGAGCCCTGATCTACACTCTAAGGCCCTGAGTGCCGATGAACGTGTTTGTGCTGAGAAGACAATGAAGATTGTGCGCCATTGCTGCGTTGTCTCCTCCTGTGGCGGGAAAATAGCCCACTTGCGGACGACCCTCTCACAGGCTCATCGTATTCAGTAATACCAATTCGTTGAATTCGTTACGGCTCATTCGGGCCTTTTCCCTCATTACCACACGAAAGACCCTTACATTGATTTCTCACGTCACCACGTGACTCATGTGACGTGAGCACATGTCTCTGGGCGCCACGAACGATTATGTGATGGCTGGGCGAAGGGCCTTTTTAACGCTATCAGAGGATCTTTTTGTCTTTCTTGGCTGCATGTCTTTCTTGGCTGCATGGATGGAGTTGAAGATTTAACCCAAATAATATGCCCAAAACTCACTTGAAAACAACACATACCGGTCAGAAATTGACTCGTAACTTGAGATTCGTAATGGTGACCAAAGAGAACACATCAGATGCTGTGCTCCATAATTTGTGAAAAGAAAAGATTGATATGACGACTGACGGCTTGTAGACCACAGCTTCGAGTACAGGAGCTTCTCTCATCTGGATGCGATGAACGTTGTCCTAGTGATAAACCATGGCCTTACTATATTGAATACGAAGCAGTAGATCAGAGAATTCGCAGGGCCCGACTCCAGGGGCTGAGTAGGCCGAGCCGGATTCATCAGAAGGGAGTGTGATTCTCAGAACCTGTTAAACAAGAGACTACAAAGGCTATGAAGAACAGCACGCTGTGATATTACTGAAAAACAACTTCGAACTCACCTGAAAATCCCTGACTGGAACTATACTTCCATATCTCCTGTCGCACTGGGCAGTGCCAGTTGAGTCATACTCTTAATAAGGGCTGCTCGCAACGAATTATGAGGCAGGAGTAATAGCAATCAGGGATTCCAGGCTATGATTCAGCAATGATGTTAACCATCTCTCACTTATCCAAATCTACAACAAACGGAACCAATTTGTATGATAAGAAGAAGCCGCACATGGCCTACCAATTTCAGCGCTTGATGATTGCTCATGCTGCGTAGAGCACTTGAGTGTTCTTGCATTATTTCGGCATCTTGCTCGATCACTCTCCAGGAGCTTCTTTACAATATCTCCACTCTCGCACCACACCTCGAAGGGAGGATCGTGAACAGGACAGTGGCGATAAAGAGCTCTATTCTTGCCCACTGCTCGAGGATGGAAACGATGCTCGTTCTGGACGTCGTCATAATTCAAGCTGCCACGACTGCACTTTTCTTTTTTTGCCGTTCTCTCAGCGAACAACTGAGGTAGGATATCCCTATCGAATGCAGTCAAGTCGGGGTAC